>NC_134360.1:224993875-225006375 GCF_048569485.1 Anomaloglossus baeobatrachus | reverse complement strand
TGTGCCGCTGTATGTACTCTGCAGCCGACATGGGGAAACCTATCACAAGCAGGAGCCTATACACAGACTAAGCACTGCAGCTCTCACACTGAGCCAGCATTTCCTGGAATTACATAGGAGCCAGTGCAATGTGATGAGCCTCCACTCTGCGAACACATAGGAGCCAGTGCAATGTGATGGGACTCTGCCCCGCTATTACATAGGAGCCAGTGCAATGCGATGAGACTCTGCCCCGCTATTACATAGGAGCCAGTGCAACGTGATGAGACTACCCCGCTATTACATAGGAGCCAGTGCAATGTGATGAGACTCTGCCCCGCTATTACATAGGAGCCAGTGCAATGTGATGAGACTAGACAGATATCTGGCAGTCCTATCTATGAATGTGACTGAACCATTCCTTCTTGGGTTTATTTGTGATCGGGTGCTAACACAGCGGTCACTGCGGATCAGCAGGTCTTAGTTCAGACTGCTGGTATATTTTCCGCTTTATTCCCTACTTTCCTCGAAATCACACTGGACGTGTCCATGGCCCGAACACCCGGTCTTAGTTCTCACATTACGTCATCCAGGATTTTGGGACAACTATGAGTAAAGCTGTAGATTTACCCGCAGAACCAGTGCTGCACAGATGTCACGCCGCTCGTAAATACTTAAAACCATAAATGCACTTTTGCTCCGGACATGCGCTTTGCTGGTTAGTGGGGGGCTGTACGGTGGGGGTCCGCTTTGAAGATTAATGGCGGCTCGATCGTTTGATATCTCGTTTTATTCTACAGTGCCTGCCGGGAGGTCTCGCCGGACACTGGGGGTCTCTTTTCATTCCAGCAATGTTCAAAGGGCAGACAGCTAAGAGCAGTTTATCTATTCCGTCTCATGTGTAGGACGGCGGCGAGGGCCACGCTTTTATCTCCGCTCCGTGGCGCTTTCTATATCGGGAGGCAATTTCAATGTCTGTTTAAGCAGAAAAATAATTAACGGGGAGACAAATGGACACCACTGCCTGACCGGATAAAGGGGTCTACATAAATCAAAGAAGGAAACCGTCAAGAAAGACAAAAACGGCTGCGCTATAGCGGCATTCATTATTAAAAGCGCTTTATAGCTTAAGGATGCTTAAGATATAGAAGGTTAAATGTCTCTGAGTGGAGATTATATGTGAAGGGTTATCAGGGGATTAGGGCTGGGATGTATAATCTGGAGCTGATGTGGGGGGGGGGGGGGTTTAAGGAGCGGCACCTTCATAGTCCGTGATTCTGGGGTCTTTATTACCGTACTGCCCCCCCCCCACCCACCCCCCATCATCATTACCAGTGTTGGCTGCTCCGTCACTTCCACCGTATGACCGGCGCAGCGGGTTTCCAGGAGTTTTGTGTTTGCTTATATTTTATTGCCGGTTAATTGATCTATAAAATCCCGTAGCGCAAACCAAAAAAAAAAATAAACAGTTTACTGTAGAACGAGGTCAGGGAGACTGAAGAGCCGGCGTCTGCGTTTACACCTCCTCCTGCAATTCTCACATTAGATCCGTGTGATAACATAAAACCTGTCTGTGTGGGCTGAAAAATCTGCATCAGCCGAGCGGGCGAGGGTCAGCAGCGGCCTCCGCACATTGTCAGCAGCCCGTGTCACCGAAAATACCGCCGCATCATCGGTTAAACTCCCACGAGAGAGGAAATGGGGGGGCGCAAGAAAGAACCAAAAGATCTCTAAAGTTTTTATTCCACACGTGTCTTATTGTTGGGATACAGAACATTTTGGGTGTACTCTGTGTGCAGAATTATTAGGCAAGTTGTATTTTAGAGGATTTTTTTTATTATTGATCAACAACTATGTTCTCAATCAACCCAAAAGACTCAAATATCAAAGCTTAATATTTTTGGAAGTTGGAGTGTTTTTTTTTTAGATTTGGCTATCTTAGGAGGATATCTTTGTGCAGGTAACTATTACTGTGCAGAATTATTAGGCAACTTAATAAAAAACAAATATATTCCCATCTCACCTTGTTTATTTTCACCAGGTAAATCAATATAACTGCACCAAAATTTAGAAATAAACATTTCTCACATGCAAAAACAAAACCCCTAAAAAATTAGGGACCAACATAGCCCCCTTTCTTTCTGATGACACTCAACAGCCACCATCCATAGATTCTGTCAGTTGCTTGATCTGTTTACGATCAACATTGCGTGCAGCAGCCACCACAGCCTCCAGACACTGCTCCAAGAGGTGTACCGTTTTCCCTCCCTGTAGAGCTCATATTTTATGAGGGACCACAGGTTCTCTATGGGGTTCAGATCAGGTGAACAAGGGGGCCATGTCATTATTTCTTTCATCTTTTAGACCTTTACAGGCCAGCCATGCTGTGGAGTAGTTGGCTGCATGTGATGGAGCATTGCCCTGCATGAAAATCATGTTTTTATTGAACGATACCGACTTCTTCCTTTACCACTGCTTGAAGAAGTTGTCTTCCAGAAACTGGCAGTAGGTCTGGGAGTTGAGCTTCACTCCATCCTCAACCCGAAAAGGTCCCACAAGTCCATCTTTGATGATACCAGCCCATACCAGTACCCCACCTCCACCTTGCTGGCGTCCTGAGTCGGAGTGGAGCTCTCTGCCCTTTACTGATCCAGCCTCTGGCCCATCCATCTGGCCCATCAAGAGTCACTCTCATTTCATCAGTCCATAAAAACCTTTGAAAAACCAGTCTTAAGATAAAATGTCAAGACTGGGCCAAGAAAATATCTTATGTTTCTTGTTCAGAGGTGGTGGTTTTCAGCCTTCCCTTACCTTGGCCATGTCCCTGAGTATGGCACACCTTGGGCCTTTTTGATACTCCAGTAACGTTGCAAGCTCTGAAATATGGCCAAACTGGTGGCAAATGGCATCTTGGCAGCTTCACGCTTGATTTTCCTCAATTCATAGGCAGTTATTTTGCTCCTTTTTTGCCCAACACGCTCCTTGCGACCCTGTTGACTATTTACCATGAAACGCTTGATTGTTCGGTGATCACGCTTCAAAAGTTTTGCAATTTCAAGACTGCTGCATCCCTCTGCAAGACATCTCACAATTTTGGACTTTTCAGAGCCTGTCAAATAGGACAGGCTCTGAAAAGTCTGTCTGGAAAGTGAACTGGAGTAGGACAACATGTATAAAAGTATCATGTGATCAAAATACTCATTTGCCTAATAATTCTGCACACAGTGTATAAGAGGCTGCAGATCCTCCTTTACCTGCATCTAAAATCTCAAAAAAGTGCAAGAAAACCACCACCGCCTGCAGAAAGATTAGTTACACCGACAAGACATCAAGACTTGCATGTCCCCCTCAATTGCTCCGATTATACAGATGGGCCCCATAGGGTCACCATTGTACAGGACCCAATGATTCTACGTTTTTTTTCCCCCCCATTAAAGACGCTTATGGAATATCTGCGATGTGTAATATAAATTGGAGTCATCAGAGAGAGGCAGGAATGTGCGGCCAAGAGACCGCGGCCGGCGGGGGGGGGGGTGTGATTCCTAGAGATGGACCAGCATCCGTCAGATGTCCTATAGCAAACACTATGAATGTCACATTATGGTCTGTATCCCAAGGAATTGCAAAACCCCAATATCAGAATGAAGAAGGAACTTTGGCTACAGAGCAGAGAAGTATAGACGATCTTACCAGGTCGTTCATGTTGTTCTGGCTGGCAGGGTGGATTTCCTCAAAAACTCAGACGTAGAAGGTGTATCGGTCCATGAGGTGAACGCACGATGGCCATGTCTGGCTGGTGCTAAAGGGGAAAAAAAAGATTCACAAAAGAAAAAAATATATTAAAAAGGAAAAATATACCAAGCTGTCAAAGTGCAGAAATCACAACCAGATATATTGGGGTCCGAAGAGGGTGCAGCCATCCTCATCATCAACAGTTACTACTCTCATCATGTAAAATATACATTAAAGGGCTCCTGTGTGGTGCCGCACACCCTCTATGTATAGTGCACAGGCTCCGTCAGTCTACAGCCTCCGGGTGGGGAAACCCTCCGCACATACAACGTCCAATATAACATGTATGAAATAAAGGGCATACGAGCTGGAATAGAAGGCCCCCCCCCCCCAAACCCCCCCCATGTGCCGCGAGGGCTGATCTATGACTACGGCTACACTGTGGCATTTACATACGGCCCATCATCGTCACAATATCATATCCTCTATACTACAATGACAATTGCTCAGCAGGAATAAAAATAATATTAAAAAAGAAGGAGAGTGACCAGATTTCTGTCACACGGTGTTTGGCTCAAAACTGGCCGGGTGTCATGGCGGTGTCATGGTTTCTCTGATGCTTCTGAGTTGCACAGGCAGGCTCGGACGTCGACCAGCTGTGTGCTTATTAGTGATCGGGCTAGCAGGATCTCCACTAACTTGTTGATTACCTGTAGGATCACATGTTGTGGGAAACCTATCACGGTTACTCCCTGCCTTTTTAAGATGGTGGAATCTGTCTTTCCATGCCGACTATAGCTTCTGCAAAACCGGTACTGTGTGTTGTTGTGTTCCAGTTTTTCGGTGATTTACTGTGTGCCGCTGGGTGTGCTATGGAAATACTCTTGTTGTCTGGTTATTTCCTCCTTATCACGTTTTGTCGTGTGTGCTAGCCGTGTGAAAGTCAGGAGAGCCCCAGTATAGCACCTATAGTGGTATGTAGTGCAGTATAGCGGGGGGAGGGGAGATACTTACAGATAGAGAGTCTTCTCCAACCTGACTGCTGGCGAGGGCTATGATATTAGGAGAGTAAAACCTCTCGTACATGGAGGCTCCCTGGCACGTATCGATTATAAACAGCAACTCATATACCTGGAAAGAAGAACAGAGATCAGTCAAGGTGTTATCCTCCTGCTCAGAAGGGAAGGGTACAGGCCGGAGGTCCACAGATCAGTAGCGGCGTTATCTCTCCTGCTCAGAAGGGAAGGGTACACACACCAATATACAACAGAACGGGGTTAATGGTCAATGACACAAAAGGAAGGAAAATCCAGCTCACTGATCCACATGCTGATTGATTACTGTGTCCTGCGCTCGGAATGGTGCGGCATCAGTACCAATTGAAAAGAAAAAAGAAGGATCCAGCGTTGGACGTATTATATTAAAAAATCCATTGTTTTATTTGAAAATTTATTAAAATCCAGCAGATGAAAAAACATACATCATGGGGAACTAAACAGAACAACGCGTTTCGATGCTCAGGTCTTAATCATGAGAACATGATTAAGACCTGAGCGTCGAAACGCGTTGTTCTGTTTAGTTCCCCATGATGTATGTTTTTTCATCTGCTGGATTTTAATAAATTTTAAAATAAAACAATGGATTTTTTAATATAATACGTCCAACGCTGGATCCTTCTTTTTTCCACTAATGGTCAATGACAGCTGACAAAAGTGTAAAATAGTAAGCGCTAAAACTTCTGTGCTCAGTCACCGGTCTCTGTCTCCTGCTACGTCATATTGACACCAAGCAGTAATGGAGCCGGGGGAGAGGGGGTGGTGGTGGTGGTGGGGGGGGGGTTTGGGGAAACCAAAAAAAAACCCGACAGGGACCAGGAGAGGGGTCAGCAGCAGAGCGCAGGGGGCCCCAGCAGCAGAGCGCAGGGGGCCCCAGCAGCAGAGCGCAGGGGGCCCCAGCAGCAGAGCGCAGGGGGCCCCAGCAGCAGAGCGCAGGGGGCCCCAGCAGCAGAGCGCAGGGGGCCCCAGCAGCAGAGCGCAGGGGGGCCCCAGCAGCAGAGCGCAGGGGGCCCCAGCAGCAGAGCGCAGGGGGCCCCAGCAGCAGAGCGCAGGGGGCCCCAGCAGCAGAGCGCAGGGGGCCCCAGCAGCAGAGCGCAGGGGGCCCCAGCAGCAGAGCGCAGGGGGCCCCAGCAGCAGAGCGCAGGGGGCCCCAGCAGCAGAGCGCAGGGGGCCCCAGCAGCAGAGCGCAGGGGGCCCCAGCAGCAGAGCGCAGGGGGCCCCAGCAGCAGAGCGCAGGGGGCCCCAGCAGCAGAGCGCAGGGGGCCCCAGCAGCAGAGCGCAGGGGGCCCCAGCAGCAGAGCGCAGGGGGCCCCAGCAGCAGAGCGCAGGGGGCCCCAGCAGCAGAGCGCAGGGGGCCCCAGCAGCAGAGCGCAGGGGGCCCCAGCAGCAGAGCGCAGGGGGCCCCAGCAGCAGAGCGCAGGGGGCCCCAGCAGCAGAGCGCAGGGGGCCCCAGCAGCAGAGCGCAGGGGGCCCCAGCAGCAGAGCGCAGGGGGCCCCAGCAGCAGAGCGCAGGGGGCCCCAGCAGCAGAGCGCAGGGGGCCCCAGCAGCAGAGCGCAGGGGGCCCCAGCAGCAGAGCGCAGGGGGCCCCAGCAGCAGAGCGCAGGGGGCCCCAGCAGCAGAGCGCAGGGGGCCCCAGCAGCAGAGCGCAGGGGGCCCCAGCAGCAGAGCGCAGGGGGCCCCAGCAGCAGAGCGCAGGGGGCCCCAGCAGCAGAGCGCAGGGGGCCCCAGCAGCAGAGCGAATTACTCAGCTAGTGTTTTTCTATTATTTTCATTCATTTGTAACAATATCCATGGGGGATTAAAAATAAACCCTGTAACTAAAATTCCATAAATAGATTAAAAGGGGTTTTTCCACCCAATACATTACCTTATTCTCAACTGGAAGAGGTAAAGAGCCTCATTGGAACAGAGCAGTAGTGCGCATGCCTGAGCAACACACCAAATAACCCTTTAAATACCATGTCTGATAATAATAATAAATATTTGTCTATACTGTAAAGATGATAGTGTGCTGCAAAAAACATGAAATATCACCATATTGTGACAGCTCTGGAGGACAGGTTAAAAACTAGGATTTTTTTCAATATTAAATGAAACAAAAAAGGTTTTAAAAATGTGAAATAAAAAAAAAAATTAGATTTTTGGTACTCACCGTAAAAAATCTGTTTCTTGTAGTCTTCACTGGGGAACAAAGAACCCTGGGATAGTCTGCTGCCACCTAGAGGCTGACATTATATGGAGTTAAAAGTTAGCTCCTCTCCAGCAGGCTATCCCTCACCTGCCAGAATCGGCCTCCTCAGATTAGGGAGAAATCAGCAGGATAAGCAGAAAAGGAAAATTATGTATAAAGAAGAATAACTCAACTATATGCCACACGCAAAAATGCTGGGAACTATGTCCCCCAATGAAGACTATAAGAAATGGATGTTATGGAGTGTACCAAAAATCTAACTTTCACAGTCACTTCATTGGGTGACATAGAACCATGGGACGTTCAAAACCTGCTACCTGCAAAATTTCCCTGCTCGAGCTTGCATCAGCCGAAGCGAAGGTATGGACCCTGGAGAATTTAGAAAAAGTATGTACAGGCGGCACGGTGGCTCAGTGGTTAGCACTGCAGTCTTGCAGCGCTGGGGTCCTGGGTTCTAGTCCCACTAAGGACACTATCTGCAAGGAGTTTGTATGTTCTCCCCGTGTTTGCGTGGGTTTCCGGTTTCCTCCCACACTCCAAAGACATACAGATAGGGACTCTAGATTGTGAGCCCCAATGGAGACAGTGTTGCCAATGTAGGTAAAGCGCTGTGGAATTAATAGCGCAATATAAATGAATAAAATTATAAAAAATTATCATCATCACAGAGCTGCAGAACCAAAACCCAATGACGAACCGCCCAGGAAGCTCCGACCACCCTAATGGAGTGCTCCCTGACCTTGAAAGGAGGAACCTTGTCCTTCCACTTGTAGGCCTTTACAGTCACTTTAATCTAGCAAGCGATAGTTGCCTTAGAAGCCACCTGACCTTCACAGTACACCAAGTGCCAGAGTCCTACCCCAGATCCCCCCCAGACGAGTGACCAGAGGAGACATGCAGCAGCCACAAAGAGGCAGTGATCCTGTGAAGTGGGTGCCAGAAAATGGCGTCACCGCCGGAAAAGGAAGGGGTGGAGCAAGAAAATGCGGGGCCTTGAGCACAGAGCTCCAGCGCCGATAGGCCAACCACTGCTGGGTGACTAACAAGCAGAGACCCGAACAAGGGAGCAATCCCAGCTATCAGGGAGGGGGAGAGCGCAGCAGGTGAAACAGATTCTCAATCGCACCCCGTTACCCTTGAGAAAATTCCGCATGCTCTCAAAGATTACCGCACCCGCGGTAAAAAACCGCGGGAAACCGCACCCGAAAATCGCATGCAGTTTGCTGCGGTATTATTCGCGGTATTGCCGCGGTTTTGCCGCGTGCGGGTTGGGATGTGCTTTATTGCATTCAATGCAATAAAGCACATTGAAAAAAAAAAAAAAAAAAGTAATTTAATTCTGAGATAGTAGATAGATAGATAGATAGATAAAGAGACAGAAGAAAAGATAGAGGGATAGATAGATGACAGATCGCTGCATTTCCCACGGTCGGCAGTGAGTTCACATTACCGGCCGTGGGAAATGACCGGTAATTACCTCTGCTGTCTGCTGCATTCAGCCTGTGTCTGTGACAGTCGCGGCTGGATGTCAGCAGTGCAGGACGCCGGAGCTGTGGATTATGCCGGAGCTTTGTGGATTACGCCGGAGCTTTGGTGCGGAAGGGGTTAATAAAATGGTGAACGAGGCTTGTTGGTTTTATTTAAAATAAAGGATTTTTCGGTGTCTGTGTTTTTTTCACTTTACTTACGGGTTTATCATGTCAGCTGTCACATAGACGCTGCCATGATCAAGCCTGGGGTTAATGGCGGTGGTCCCCCATCACCATTAACCCCTTGTTATATTACCCTGACCGCCATTGCTACACGGCGGCAGGAAGAGCCGAGGACACTCCCGGTGCTGCCGCATAATGTATGCGACAGTCCCGGGGCAGCTGCGGCTGATATTCTCGGCTGCGGGAGGGGGAGTGAGGCGGGGGACATTACCCCTGCCCCTCTCCCTCCCCAGCCTGAGAATACCGGGCCTCCGCTGTGTGCTTACCTCGGCTGGAAGGTAAATATGCAGCGGAGCCCACGTTCTTTTTTTTCTATATTTCCGTTTTCTTTCTATGTGTGTTCTATGTGTCTGTGTTCTATGTCTGTGATGTCTGTGTTTACTCTCTGCTCCGCTTCCTCTTCCTGTAATGACATCACTTCCCTGCAAAACTGCAAGCAAGTGATGTACATTACCGGAGGTAAACCGCAAAATACCGCAGGGAATAACGCAGGAAAACGCAGTGAAACGCACAGAATTTGCTGCCTGCGTTATTCCCTGCGGGATTTCCCGATTACATTGGAGTCAATGGAGTGAAATCCCGCAGCGATGTGCGGAAAAGAAGTGACATGCACTTGTTTTTGCTACGGGATTCCCGCAGCAAAACATGCAGCTGTCAAATTCCGCCCAGTGCGCACAGGATTTTTTTTCTCCATAGGATTTGCTGGTGATTCACTGCAGAGATGTTATGAACATTTTCTGCAGCGAAACATGCAGCAAATCCGCGAAAAACCCGCGGCAAAATCCGGTAAGTGCGCACATAGCCTAAAGATTCTGAAAGAAAAAGAGAAACAAAAGATTACAAAATGTCAGACGGGTCAGAACAGACCCGACCTCCAACTGACAGAAAATAACGGAGGAGGCCGTATCCGGCAGGTGATGTACAGCGCGCTGGGGAGGAGCGTATCCATCCAGCAGGTGAGGTACAGCCCTCCGGGGAGGAGCGTATCCGGCAGGTGAGATACAGCCCGCTGGGGAGGAGCATATCTGGCAGATGAGGTACAGCCCGCTGGGAGGAGTCGTATCCATCCAGCAGGTGAGGTACAGCCCGCTGGAGAGGAGCGTATCCATCCAGCAGGTGAGGTATAGCCCGCTGGGGAGAAGCATATCTAACAGGTGAGGTATAGCCCGCTGGGGAGGAGCGTATCTGGCAGATGAGGTACAGCCCGCTGGGAGGAGCGTATCCATCCAGCAGGTGAGGTACAGCCTGCTGGGGAGGAGCGTATCCATCCAGCAGGTGAGGTATAGCCCGCTGGGGAGAAGCATATCTAGCAGGTGAGATACAGCCCGCTGGGAGGAGCGTATCCATCCAGCAGTTGAGGTACAGCCCGCTGGGGAGGAGCGTATCCATCCAGCAGGTGAGGTACAGCCCGCTGGGGAGGAGCGTATCCATCCAGCAGGTGAGGTATAGCCCGCTAGGGAGGAGCGTATCCATCCAGCAGGTGAGGTATAGCCCGCTGGGGAGGAGCGTATCCATCCAGCAGGCGAGGTATAGCCCGCTGGGGAGGAGCGTATCCATCCAGCAGGTGAGGTACAGCCCGCTGGGGAGGAGCGTATCCATCCAGCAGGTGAGGTACAGCCCGCTGGGGAGGAGCGTATCTGGCAGATGAGGTACAGCCCGCTGGGAGGAGCGTATCCATCCAGCAGTTGAGGTACAGCCCGCTGGGGAGGAGCGTATCCATCCAGCAGGTGAGGTACAGCCCGCTGGGGAGGAGCGTATCCATCCAGCAGGTGAGGTATAGCCCGCTGGGGAGGAGCGTATCTAGCAGGTGAGGTACAGCCCACTGGGGAGGAGCGTATCCATCCAGCAGGTGAGGTATAGCCCGCTGGGGAGGAGCGTATTTAGCAGGTGAGGTATAGCCCGCTGGGGAGGAGCGTATCCATCCAGCAGGTGAGGTACAGCCCGCTGGGGAGGAGTGTCCCCATCCAGCAGGTGAGGTATAGCCCGCTGGGGAGGTGCTTTTAGTTCTATGTCATATCTGTGTCAGCCTCCAGGTGGCAGCAGACTATCCCAGGGGTCTGTGTCCTCCAATGAAGCAGCCGAGGAAAACAGATTTTCTGATGATACATTCGCTTTAATAAAAAAAAAAAAAAAAAAAAAAAGTGGTAAAGACAACATAGTTCTATCTAGAACATGTTAGTGAATCGCTTAATGTTTCTATGACAACCTCAATTATCATTCTCATGAGGACGGTGAAAGGTACAGAAATAGCAGCTGTTCACATTGTGACCACATGTAAGAATGGAGAAGACTGTGCCGATATGTCTGCGTATGGAGAAGACTGTGCCGATATGTCTGCGTATGGAGAAGACTGTGCAGATATGTCTGCGTATGGAGAAGACTGTGCAGATATGTCTGCGTATGGAGAAGACTGTGCAGATAAGTCTGCGTATGGAGAAGACTGTGCAGATATGTCTGCGAATGGACAAGACTGTGCAGTTGTATGGACAAGACTGTGCAGATATGTCTGCGTATGGACAAGACTGTGCAGTTGTATGGACAAGACTGTGCAGATAAGTCTGCGTATGGAGAAGACTGTGCAGTTGTATGGACAAGACTGTGCAGTTATGTCTGCGTATGGACAAGACTGTGCAGTTATGTCTGCGTATGGACAAGACTGTGCAGATATGTCTGCGTATGGACAAGACTGTGCAGATATGTCTGCGTATGGACAAGACTGTGCAGATATGTCTGCGTATGGACAAGACTGTGCAGATATGTCTGCGTATGGACAAGACTGTGCAGATATGTCTGCGTATGGACAAGACTGTGCAGATATGTCTGCGTATGGACAAGACTGTGCAGATATGTCTGCGTATGGACAAGACTGTGCAGATATGTCTGCGTATGGACAAGACTGTGCAGATATGTCTGCGTATGGACAAGACTGTGCAGATATGTCTGCGTATGGACAAGACTGTGCAGATATGTCTGCGTATGGACAAGACTGTGCAGATATGTCTGCGTATGGACAAGACTGTGCAGATATGTCTGCGTATGGACAAGACTGTGCAGATATGTCTGCGTATGGACAAGACTGTGCAGATATGTCTGCGTATGGACAAGACTGTGCAGATATGTCTGCGTATGGACAAGACTGTGCAGATATGTCTGCGTATGGACAAGACTGTGCAGATATGTCTGCGTATGGACAAGACTGTGCAGATATGTCTGCGTATGGACAAGACTGTGCAGATATGTCTGCGTATGGACAAGACTGTGCAGATATGTCTGCGTATGGACAAGACTGTGCAGATATGTCTGCGTATGGACAAGACTGTGCAGATATGTCTGCGTATGGACAAGACTGTGCAGATATGTCTGCGTATGGACAAGACTGTGCAGATATGTCTGCGTATGGACAAGACTGTGCAGATATGTCTGCGTATGGACAAGACTGTGCAGATATGTCTGCGTATGGACAAGACTGTGCAGATATGTCTGCGTATGGACAAGACTGTGCAGATATGTCTGCGTATGGACAAGACTGTGCAGATATGTCTGCGTATGGACAAGACTGTGCAGATATGTCTGCGTATGGACAAGACTGTGCAGATATGTCTGCGTATGGACAAGACTGTGCAAATATGTCTGCGTATGGACAAGACTGTGCAAATATGTCTGCGTATGGACAAGACTGTGCAGATATGTCTGCGTATGGACAAGACTGTGCAGATATGTATGCGTATGGACAAGACTGTGCAGATGTCTGCGTATGGACAAGACTGTGCAGATATGTCTGCGTATGGACAAGACTGTGCAGATATGTCTGCGTATGGACAAGACTGTGC
>NC_134360.1:224971375-224988875 GCF_048569485.1 Anomaloglossus baeobatrachus | reverse complement strand
TCTGTCTGCAGCCACCACTAGGGGGAACTCCATGCAGACAGAGATACATGATAAGATCCTGTCTGCAGCCACCACTAGGGGGAGCTCCCTGTATACAGATATACATGATAAGATTCTGTCTGTAGCCACCACTAGGGGGAGCTCTCTGTGTACAGAGATACATAAGATCCTGTCTGCAGCCACCACTAGAGGGAACTCCATGCAGACAGATACATGATAAGATCCTGTCTGCAGCCACCACTAGGGGGAACTCCCTGTATACAGAGATACATGATAAGGTTCTGTCTGCAGCCACCACTAGAGGGAGCTCCCTGTATACAGAGATACATGATAAGATCCTGTCTGCAGCCACCACTAGGGGGAGCTCCCTGTATACAGAGATACATGATAAGGTTCTGTCTGCAGCCACCACTAGAGGGAGCTCCCTGTATACAGAGATACATGATAAGATCCTGTCTGCAGCCACCACTAGGGGGAGCTCCCTGTATACAGAGATACATGATAAGGTTCTGTCTGCAGCCACCACTAGAGGGAGCTCCCTGTATACAGAGATACATGATAAGATCCTGTCTGCAGCCACCACTAGGGGGAGCTCCCTGTATACAGAGATACATGATAAGGTTCTGTCTGCAGCCACCACTAGGGGGAGCTCCCTGTATACAGAGATACATGATAAGGTTCTGTCTGCAGCCACCACTAGGGGGAGCTCCCTGTATACAGAGATACATGATAAGGTTCTGTCTGCAGCCACCACTAAGGGGAGCTTTCTGTATACAGAGCTATATGAGGAGGTTGTCTCTGCAGCTACCACTAGGGGGGAGCTCCCTGTATACAGAGCTATATGAGGAGGTTGTCTCTGCAGCTACCACTAGGGGGGAGCTCCCTGTATACAGAGATACATGATAAGAATTTCAGTAAAAGGTAGATTTAAAATAAATAAATAAAATTCTTGCTACAGGCTTACTGACTGATCCTTTGTTAACTCATTCTGAAGCTAGCAAATGCACAGGAAGACAAAAAGCCTGTAACAACTAAACGGTCGAAAATGAAACCTAATTGCAAAAATATTTTTAGTCCAAAATACCTGGATTTAAAGGAGTTGTCCGACAAACTCAAAAATTTTTGGTAAGCTAATCTGTGCTGTATTGTCATTTAAATCACCCCAACATTGTTATTTTTTGTTTTCTAACTTTTGTTCCTCTTGAATTATCCCTTTATTCTCTGCAGCTTCTTGTTTACATTCAGCTCCAGCAAACATGACCACTTCCTGTGCAAAACCTCCCAGTCACAGCTGGCACCGCCCGGCCTCAGTGTCCAGCCTCGCGCCCCCTGCCCCAGTGTCCAGCCCTGTCCCCTGCCCCAGTGTCCAGCCCCGTCCCCTGCCCCAGTGTCCAGCCCCGTCCCCTGCCCGGCCTCAGTGTCCAGCCCCGTCCCCTGCCCGGCCTCAGTGTCCAGCCCCGTCCCCTGTCCGGCCTCAGTGTCCAGCCCCGCCCCCTGCCCGGCCTCAGTGTCCAGCTCCGCCCCCTGCACACACATTCCATGTCAGTATTCTTCCCCAGCACCTGACCTGGTATCACTACAGCATTGCAAATAACAGCCCCACATCAGGCTCTAGACCACACACACGCACATATGGCTCTGCACACCACACACGCGCACATCAGGCTCTGCACCGCACACGCGCACATATGGCTCTGCACACCACACACACGCACATATGGCTCTGCACACCACACACACGCTCATCGGGCTCTGCACACCACACACGCTCATCGGGCTCTGCACCGCACACACGCTCATCGGGCTCTGCACCGCACACACGCTCATCGGGCTCTGCACCGCACACACGCTCATCGGGCTCTGCACCGCACACACGCACATATGGCTCTGCACCGCACACACGCACATATGGCTCTGCACCGCACACATATGGCTCTGCACCGCACGCACACACGGCGCTCTGTACCGACCCCCCTACCCCCATAGGAAACACATGTAGGGAGTACATACTCACCCGTCCTCGGTCCCCGCCGCTCCTGCACGTTCGCACGCTGTGCTCTGGACATATCAGCACAGTAGTGACGTCACCGCTGTGCTGAAGAGAGCACAGACAGCGGGACAGTGATGAGAAGCAGCGCTGCGCTGCTTCTAATCAGCGCTTTCGAATGTATCGTCATCTGTGATGCCGGTATATTTGAATGTGCGATCCTGAGCAGGGGCCCGGTGCTGGAGCTGACACCACGGCAGCCGCCACAAGGCCCCTCACCCCAGGTCACGGACCCCACAGCAGTGCAGGGGGGAGGTTGCGGGGAGAGTACGGGGTGCGGGGGAATGTGTGGGAGGGTGCAGGGAAGGGAGCCGGGGCTCATCGCACTGTACAGCCCAGCAGGGAGGCGACATGCTGTTCCAGATTTGCATGTCAACATGGTCCTGCCCATGTTGACATGAAATGACCGGAAGCAGCAAAATCGCGGCAGGAGCGGTCACATGACCCCTCTGAGCCAGGGGAGAGGGGCTGACAGCAGGGCAGGTAAGTGCTCACTATCTATTTACCTGCCCCAATGTAGCCCAATAGGGTAATAATAAAAAAAAAGTCAAAAGAAGCCGGATAACCCCTTTAAGTAAAATCAGAAAAGTTGTTCCAAAAGTCTCCAGATCGCTGCTCTCTCCATCCAAGAAAAGGACTGATGGATTTGTTTCTTAGTAATTGGAATGTCCAGAGGGCGGTGTAAAGCTTGTGATCCTAGTGACCACATTGTCCACCACCACTACAGGGGGCTCTAAGCTCATGGTGGCCCCCACGACTGGCCTCCATCACACGAGTCTGTGCAGCAATGAGTAAAACATTGAGTGAGTCATGGACGTCTCATATCAAACCTTCACGCTGAATCACTGCACACGCAAATTACAGAGATGAGAAAGGCGCCAGATGAGCGAGTCAAGAACGGGGTCGGGGTCCTCACTGTCACTTTTGGTATTTTCGGAATAAAGCAAAACAATGTGGGAGGGAAAAGTTTTTTTTCATTGCATTAATAGAGCTGAAAGTTCTTACCTCTCGCTCTGCGGAGGGAGGAGGATTAGTAAATGAAAGTTGAGTAAATCGGATTCTCAGCAAGGCTCGTCACACGTGGATAAGACGATTTAGAAGATTTGGTGCAATGAAGAACACAGGAGGTGGGAATACGAATAACCCGCACCGCTATCATCGGGGCGCGGTGCCAACAGGTGAAACAACGGTACTCCCATTATACTGGCCGGATGAAGGACATCACTTAAAGGGATATTCCCCATATTAAGACGGGCTGTCGGATCAATGGATACAGCTATTGCCTTGGAGCACTGGGGTCCTGGATACAAAGCCTCTCCCAAAATATCTGTATGGGATCGGTATGCCCCCACTATGATATGCACAGATTGTATCACAAACCATAGCGAAAGATTGATAATTGATGATTTCACATCAGGAAGATCTGATAAAAGCCACGGCGCCAACCGCTCCCTGTACCATTACAACTAATGGCTCCATGTTGCATCTTTCCGCAGACCGATTCACTGTGACAGGGGACAAAAAAGGTGCAGGAGATCGGTGGGGGAATTATGCTCGCCACCACGGAAAAGCAAAGTTCTTCTCACTTTTTCTATTCAAGTGAATGGAAGTGGTACATCATTGGTCGTATTGCAGTAATCGCCGCCGGCTGCTGCAGTGAGCTGACGGTGATCCCCGCACATGTCAGTTGATCTGATCAGCAGGCACGTGGGGCTAACAGACACTGGTGGATCCGCAATCCACCCGTGCCTGCTTGCCACTTAAATTGAGCTATCAAAATGTGACAGCGGGGGGCGTGGCCTGCTTGCTAATGGCACCGGTCACCTAGCTGCTGAGCTCCAGCCACCTCGACTCCTAACCGGCTCACTGCGGCTCACCAGTGGCACCAATCTCTCTGCACACGGGGGGAAAGTGCTGCGGAGGTACCCAGGAACGTGGCATGCCAAGGGGAAAGTCCCAGAAGAAGCCGTCCCCGGCGAAAGTTACAGACTTCTTCTCCAGCACGGGAAGAGGGAAAATGGCAGCAGCATCCTCCTCCACAGCTTCCTCACGCTCATCCAGGAGGGGATCCACAGCAGGCCCAGACTTGGACACAGACGCTGCAGATATACCGCTTACCAAAGGTACCATGCAGAAACTGCTCAGTGCCCTCCGCTCATCACTGCAGCAGGATTGGAAAGATATGGTGGCTGAGCTGAGGGGAGATATCACTGCCATAGGCAGTCGCACAGCACACATTGAAACTAAAATGCAGGAGCTGACAAAGTCACACAATAGCCTCATTGATGCTAATGCAGCACTGGAGGAACAAGTGCAAAAGCTCCATACCAAGGTCTTGGATTTAGAGGACAGGTCCCGCAGAAACAACATAAGAATCAGAGGAATTCCAGAGGACATACCAGACAAGGGGCTGCAGAGCTTTCTAGGCTCCTTGCTGCAGGAGCTGCTCCCAGACCTGTCTGCAACTGATTTCCTGGTGGACAGAATACACAGAGTCCCTAAGCCTAAATCCCTCAGTGCTGATGCCCCCCGGGACACTTTGGCTCGCCTGCACTTTTACAAGACCAAAGAAGCCCTGCTGCAAGCCCTGAGAAGGAGGCCGCCTCTGTCTGAGCAATTTCAGCACCTGTCCATTTTTCCGGATCTGTCTGCAGGAACCCTGGCAAAAAGGAGGGAATTTGCCCCTTATACCAAAATTCTCAGGGATGAAGCTATATCCTATAGATGGGGTTTCCCTGTAAAGATCCTGCTTTTCCGTGCAGGAAACACCCACGTCTGCCATTCCCCACAACAGTTGGCAAAGCTCCTATCCTCATGGAACATGGCAAATCTCCCGGCCAGATCTCCAAGAGCCACAGGATCATCCCAAAGGGTTAAAGTGAATGAAGATTGGTCCGTCGCGTGAGTTATGTGATATGTCTGAGTCGCGGCTGAGACTTAGTTGCTACTTTTAAGGTCCGCTGGTTCTGTTCAACCAGGACCCTGACCCCCCATGGCGGTACATTTCCACCATACCGCAGGCCCCCTTTTTGGGCTTTTTTCTATGTGGACTGATGCTCCCTACATCAGTAATGTTAGTGATGTTAATGTTGTCAGTGTTACCTCTTTCCTGCCTAACCTTCCTTTCTCCCCCCGCAGCTCTAGGCAAGAGACTTTTTTTCATGTACAATGGTACTGAACTGTATGTCTATAAATGTTAGGGGCCTGAACTCGCCGGCCAAGAGATCCATGTTTTGGCGGGAAGTGGTTAAATCCAAATGTGACGTGATTTGTGGTCAAGAGTCTCATCTCCTCCAGGGGGACTCGCACAGGTTAAATAATGCTAAATTTCCTTTCATACTGCTGGCTTGTGGGAAAAAAAAAAAAGGCTGGAGTATTCATTTGTGTAAAAAATACTGTTGCGTTCACACTACATTCCCAACATTTAGACCCTGAAGGTAGATACGCCATTATTAATTGCTCCATAAATGGCTCTAAGTATACTATTGCAACCATTTACGCCCCCAACTCTGGTCAGATCAGCTTTCTGCGGAGGTTTCTTTCCAAGCTTTCATCCGTTACAGAGGGTAAGCAAATAATCTGCGGGGATTTTAACATGTTAATGTCCAGCACTCTGGATTGCTCCAATACTGCTGTAAAGAGGAAGGAAATGAGCACAATAATTTCAGAAAGGCATCTCCATGATATATGGAGATACCAACATGCAAATGAGAGGGACTACACATTCTTCTCACCTCGGTTCACCTCATACAGCAGATTGGACTACTTTCTGGTTGAAAGCTCACTTATTTTGGATTGCTCAGATTCAAAAATTGGACTTATAGCTTGGTCGGACCATGCCCCCATATACCTGACAGTCCAGGAGCAAAGCCGCACGCCCGTTTTTACCCGGTGGCGCATGAATGACTCCCTCCTAGCCTGTAGACAACTCTCTGAGGAGTTGCAGGCCGACCTCGCAGAGTTTTTTAAATTTAATGACAACAAGGAGGTGACAGAGGAAACGCTATGGTCTGCACACAAGGCCTTTATTAGGGGGTCATTCATCAAAATTGCCACTAGGGAGAAAAGGAGGCGTCAGGCAACTTCCAAAGCTCTACTGTCCCACATAGCGCTTTTAGAAGCCCACAATAAATCTGCCCCAAACATGTCAACATCTGACGAACTCAGGAAACTAAGAACACAGCTCCGCCAATTGCTGATGGTAGACTATGAGAAAAATTTAAGATCCCTCAAACAGCGGTACTATATGATGGGTGACAGGGCGGGTGCCTTACTAGCCAGGAGGGTTAAAAAACGAGAAATGCAAAACAAAATTGAATACCTCGTGACGGGTTCTAATGCCACAATACGCAACCCAGCGGAAATAGCCAATGCATTCGCTGATTTTTATCAGTCTCTCTACAACCTTAAAAATGACCCCACTGCCCCAAAGCCTACCCAATCGGCAATTAATTCCTTCTTAAACAATATTAATCTTCCTCGGTTATCTACAGTACATCTAGAGCAACTAAATTCCCCTTTCTCCCTGGAAGAGGTTCGCCAGGCGGTGATCACAGCCAAAAGAAATTCAGCTCCAGGCCCAGACGGCCTCACTAACTCCTATTATAGGCAATTCACTGAAACCCTGTCTCCTTTCCTCCTGAGACTTTTCTCCTCTTGGCGAGCCACAGCAGATATTTCACCAAATAATCTAGAGGCCATTATAACTACCCTGCCAAAGCCAGGAAAACCCCCTACATCACCAGGAAACTTCAGGCCAATATCCCTCCTAAACTGCGACTTAAAATTATACGCCAAAATAATCTCAGCTAGAATACATAAAGTCCTTCCATCACTGATTTCCCCGGATCAAGTGGGGTTTGTGGCGGGGAGGCAGGCGAAAGATGGGACGAGACGTATGCTGGACCTGATTGCGGTGGCTGAGGGGAGGAAAATCCCCAGTGTATTCCTGTCCTTGGACGCAGAGAAGGCGTTTGACAGGGTGCACTGGGGATATCTGAAATCTGTACTGGCCAAGTTTGGATTTGAAGGCCCCATACTTACCGCCATAATGGCACTATACTCTAACCCTAACGCCAAAGTTCTGGCATCCGGATTTATATCTCGGAGTTTTGAATTATCCAATGGGACACGCCAGGGGTGTCCGCTCTCCCCTATCATCTATGCCCTTGCTATAGAGCCTCTGGCGCAGACTATCCGTGAATGCCCTCGGATCTCGGGGATTCGAGTGGGGAGTACAAACCATGTGATCAGTCTATATGCGGATGATGTGATTTTATCCTGCACTAATGTAGAGGTGTCCCTAAAACACGTAATGGAGATCCTGTCCTCCTTCGCTCAAGTCTCGTATTACAAGCTTAATATTACCAAGTCCTTAATTTTTCCGCTCTTCCTGCCCGCCTCAACTAGAGCCACTCTTTCTCATCTTTACCCTTTCAAATGGGAAGACGAGGGTATCCCCTACCTGGGTATTATACTGGCCCCGCTACACTCCGTGATCCGGAAAAATCTGCTGACCCTGCACACCTCACTGGATAGAGAACTTACTCGCCTTTCTCTTCTCCTGCTCTCTTGGGTGGTGAGAATGCAGACCTTTAAAATGATCTGCCTCCCAAAAATTATCTACTTACTTCGGTGCCTGCCCCTAACAATTCCGCAACGGTATCTCACCAAAATTCATTCGCTAATGAGTAAATTTATATGGGCTGGGAAAAAACCTAGAATAGCCCTGAGATGCATGCATGCCCCGTTAAGTGGTGGAGGAATGGGTATTCCTAATATTCTAACATACCACAGAGCCGCTATCCTGGAACCGGCTCGAGATTGGTGGAGGAATGATTCAGACTTAAGATGGTTACAGATTGAGTACACCTGGGCACAGGTCCACTCCCCTAAACAATTCATAGACTCCCTGCTCCTAACCCCTTCGCCCCCCGGCGATCTTCTACCCACCACAGCAGCTCTAAAGAAAGCTTGGTCCTTGTGGAGCAAGCCAGTGTCACATGCTTTAGGTCCCAGCATTCCCCTTAGATCGCTAGAAGCCTTCATTCCGAACTTGAATCTTGCCGCCTGGACACGTGGAGGTCCAATCACCCTAGCAGATCTCTATAGAGAAGGCGTCCTACTCCCGTACTCAGAAATGTGTGATAAATTTAACCTTCCCCGACATAGTCTATTCCAGTTTTTTCAAATACGTCACTTTCTTCAGTCCGCTCCTCATCTCCCGGCTCCCACGACAGCTGACCACGCCTCAATTAAAAAATTCTTTCAAAATAGCAAAATCAAAGGCCTTTCATATATCCATAATATGCTAAACTCCCCACAACCGGACAAACAATTGCCGTATATGCTCAAATGGGAAAAAGATCTAGCTTCTCCGCTTCCGCCGCAAGAATGGTTCGCGGCCTCAAAATGGATCCACAAGTTCTCTTCTTGTCTCAATCATATAGAGCAATTAAAAAAGGTTCATCTGAGGTGGTACAACTCCCCTACTAAACTGGCTTCTTTTTCCCCACATGTGTCACCACTGTGCTGGAGGGGCTGCAACCACAGGGGCACCTTATGTCATATGTGGTGGTTTTGCCCTAAGTTTTCTAACTTCTGGCAGGAGGTGTTCAATCTAATCCATGAGGTTACTAGTCTCCGCCTTTCTCCAAACCCAACCTTAGCGGTGCTACACATTGGCTTAGATGGGATCCCGGATCTTTTAAAAAACATCATTTCTCACATTCTCATAGCTTGCAGGTACTGTGTGGCATACAAGTGGAGGTCGGTGAGCCCCCCTACAAAAAGAGATCTAATTGAGAGGATCAACCTACACTGGCTATACGAAACCAACTTGGCCCCCAACCTAGAGAAGAGAACGGCGAGACTTAAACAATGGCACCCGTGGGCCACTTCCCTTTATGCAACGGCCCTCCCCCAGATACCGACACCTACACCATAAATAAATTGATTATGCCTAAGAATGTCTTGTAGAGCTGCTTCCCCCACCCCCTCTCTTTCCCCCCTCCCTCCCTGCTCCTATGTTCAGGTTGTTGTTGTAAGGGGTATTTAATGTCCCAGATTGATATTCTGATAATGGCTCGAGGCTATTCCACCTCTTGCTACTCAATGCTCCTGTTCTTGATGTTGTTGTATGAGAAGTTTGTATTTTTCTGAAAACTCAATAAAAACCTTTATGATAAAAAAAAAAAAAAAAAAAATGTGACAGCGCGGTTTACATGGCCGTGGAGCGTATCGTATCGCGCCGTTCCCTGCTGCCATCGGGGGTCCTGACAGGTGATAACAGGGAGTCGTTGATTGTAATGATAGCAAGGGGTCATGTGATGACCGGTCACTATGACGGCCGACAAAGTGGTGGCTCTTAAAGGAACAGTGCATTTTTGCTGATCAGCGCAATGCTGCTCTGATTAAACAGAACTGCACAGGCGATAAGACTGCTGATCCAGGGAGTAGTAAAATAAATAAAAAATGTATACTAAAAAAAAAAACAAAAAAAAACAAAAACACAACAACCCTAAAAAGTTAAAATCACCCCCCCTTTGCCCCACTGAAAATTAAACAATGAAATAATATAAATATATATATATATATATATATATATATATATATATATATATATATATATATATATATATATATATATATATATATGTGTGAATATATAATTATATCTATATCTAAATTACACAATAATTATTATTAATTATTATTAATATCACACACACATATACATACATTCATACATACATACATTCATACATACATACAGATGTGGTATTGCCGCATTCACAAATGCCCGGTCTATCAAAATATAAAATCAAATAATCTGATTGGTACACGGCATAGTGCTCAAAAAATTCCAGAAGCCAAAATTAAAGTTTTTTAGGTTGCTGTAACATTGCATTAAAAGGCGATCAAAACATAGCATCTGCGCAAAAATTGTACCATTAAAAACATCAGCTCGATACGCAAAAATAAGCCATTATTGAGCTCCATTATCCTGAAAAATGAAAAGGGGGGGGGGGTCTCGGAAAAAAGCGACAACAGCGCAAATCTTTTTTTGGATAAACTTCAGAATTTTTTTCACCCTTAGATAAAAGTAACCCAATACATGTTTGGTGTCCAGGAACTCGTACTGACCTGAGGCATCACACCCACACATCAATTTAACCATATACTGAACACAGTGAATAAAAGACCCCAAAAACAAATCGTGCAATTGCACTTTTTTTGCAATTTCACCACACTTGGAATTTTGTTTTTCAGTTTTCCAGTACACTATAAGGTAAAACTAATGGATTAATTCGAAAGTTTTTTTCGTCACGCAAAAAAATAAGCTCTTATATGGCAATATTGACAGAAAAAATAAATACGTTATGGCTCTCGGAAGGAGTGCAAAACAAAAACGAAAAATCGCCAGGGGTCGATTAAAGATAACTAGTCATCTGATTCATACAGCCTGAACCAGGGGCAACAAGTTGGGGACTATGGGTGTCGGTGACCGGTCGTAGAGGCTGGACCCCGGCAGCTTCTCTGTCCTGTAGTTCACTCCCTGTGAGTTTACAGACCTGTCAGTCTAGGAGAGTGGGGAAGGAGAAGCCAACAATGTCAGGCCTTTTTGACTAGTCACCGAGGTACAGTCCCCGGCTGATTTTAAAAAGTGTTTTTTTCTGGAAGGAAAGCTGCAATAAACAGATTCACAGATTCATGTTGCCCTATTGACGCGCCCACAGGGTCGGGGGGGGGGGGGGGGGTTACTAGTCACTGGGCCGGTGTAGTGGATGTTGGGATGTCGCCGGTTCCATGACCCCGGCGGTGTCAATAAAGATGGAGGGGTTATTTACAGGGGAGGATAGTTAGTATTTGTGACACTCTAGTATGCTGCTGTGTTTGGGCCAGAAGACTTGAAATCCTCTGCCTGGCGGATTCTGCTGGCGAGACATGCAATGCCCACTCATCTCTGGTGAGGTGCAGTACCCTGTGGCGACTGAAGCCTCAGGGGCGCCACACCATGGTTGGGTAACAGGAATCAGGTGAATGGTTCTCTTAGAACAGTAGCCACCAAATCAGTCCTGTAAGTCAGCTGTGGATTTTTCCAGCAAAAAAAAAAAAATCAACACAGAAAAAGCACAGCATATCCAAGCTGTTTCGAGATGAAGCAGCAAAGTTAGTGCAGGGTGCTGGCAGCAAAAGGCAACGGAGCAGGTGCTGCCTATCTACGCAATGAGTGCGTCAGAGGACAGGGCAGGCTGCACACTGCATGGCCCTCCGGCACACTATCCACAGCCACTTGCCTTTTATCCGGGCCATTAGCGTATAACCTGTGCCATAAGGTTTATTGATTTTGCAGTATCTGAGAAAACACATACAGAGGACATGTAATAAGGAATGGTGGTGACTCAGGGGGATGAGACGATCTGTGAGGTTCTTTGTAAGTCGAAGGTTGCCGAGCACAGGCAGCCGTAAGGAACGAAGGATGCATCTGTGACCTTAGACAGAAATACTTACCAGCCACGAAAAACGAATATATGACCAAACCTCTATCTGTAAGGCAAGAACATGGAAAACCTACAGCAATCTTCGGCTAATGGTCTTTACCTCGTATCCCCTGTAGTCGACCTCCACGTTATCTCCGTAGACATTCAGCTCCATGTTCTTGTGGCTGAACACGGTCGCTGGTTTTGGATTCCTGGGGTTACACGCCATGTCGTCAGCGAGCATCAGGATGATATGGCTGTAATAAGTGAAGAGACAGAAAGATCATCTGACGACACATACACCATCCAAAAGAACCAACCGGCAGATAATAGGTCTAGAAGTGAAGGTAACAAGAAAGCGGAGAAGGGATTGGAAGGAGCAGCGCTGGGGACTACAGACGCTTTTCAACTAGGAGAAGTTTATAAAAGCAGGGGCCGCTCGCTAAACATACAGAAGACTCTGGGAAAGGGTTACATTTCTGCCTCTTAAAGAGGATTCATCATTGGATGCTCTATAGCTATAGCAGCGGAGCTGACTTCTGGATCACAGCACCAAAACCCCTAAAAAGAACAAGTGTAATCAATAAAATTCTGTCCGCCACTGGATGGAGCTCTGGAGCAGACTGAAGACTCTTCACAGGCGGAGCACTATGAGCTCCCCCTAGTGGTGACTGCTGAACACACATGCAGATACAAAGTTCAGGATGGGGATTTTGTAGCTTTGTATCATAAAAGCAACTCTCAGACCACAATACAGACTTAAGGAAATCAGCACTGGAGTGTGGATGTAAAAATGACGTCATAATAAAGTGAATATTCCCTTTAAGCTTGGTGAGGACGTCAAAGCCACTTAACATTGGTACGTTGGGGAGCAATTGATGTGGTATATATTATTGTGACCGGTATACGGAATGTTCACTTCTCTAAGGCTAGGTTCACACTTCCGTTGTTTTGCATCAGTCACAATCCGTCGCCTTGAGGAATTACGGTATCCTGCAAAATATTTTGCAAGAATCCAGTTTTTCCCCATAGACTTCTATTAGTGACGGATTGCGACTGATGATGGTGCGTTGCATCCACTGCGTCGCGGTCAGTCATTTTTTAACTGACCGGAGGGCAGGAGCAACGCAGCCTGTAATGTTTTTTGAGCAGTGCAATCCGTAGGATTTTGCTGCGCATGCTCTCTCTGGCTCCCTGTACACGTAACCAGGATACACATCGAGTAACCAAGCAATGCCGCTTTGGTTAATTTACCCGATATTTACAGTGGTTACGTGTGCAGGGAGCCAGCGCTAAGCGGTGTACGCTGGTAACCAAGATAAATATCGGGTAACCAAGCAAAAAGTGCTTTGCTTTTAGTTACCCGCTATTTACCCTGGATACGTGTGCAAGGAGGCCGACACTTCCCCACTCGGCTCCGCCCCCTCCCGCACTCCGCATGTGTGCACACACACACACACACACACACACACACACACACGTCCCCAGCCCTGCAGTCCCCGCGGCACTGACGTCCTCAGCGCCACGGCCCTGCTCCTGCTCCGCCCCCCCATACAACGGAGTCCGACAATGATTTTGGTTCTTTGTCATCCGTTGTGCAACGCATCAGTCACATGCGTCAAGCAACGCATGTGACTGATGGAAAACAACGGAAATGTGAACCTAGCCTAATGCATTGTGTACACTAGAGAGAATAATAATATTAACAAAAATTAAAAAGAACAAAAAAAAAAAGACAAAAACTATGCAAATCTTATAAAGGCTTGATAGACAAACATGGAACAAAGTTAATAATATGTTCTGATCTCTAATCTTCCCATCTCACAAAGAACATAGCGCAGAATTCAGATCCACCCCCAGCATCTGCCGGGCACAGAATGAATGAATCAAACAGGTCAGCAAAAAAAAGGAGACCAAAGACACGATATTAAAAAGAACATATTGTGAGGATTGTCATCCCGGGAATGAGTCCTTTAGAAGTTTCTTATCCAGTCCGCCCGCACATTATAGTGTCTGAAAAGCGAAATCTCAAAAGATAGTTCTTTATTTTACTGGTCTGACAGCTGTAAAAGTAATTACTGCAAGGGAGATGGGTGCACTGACCAGAGACGGGGGCAGGAGAGTACCCATCGTGCAGAGAGCTGGCACACTATGATGTGCCATCACTTTATTATATGGAGACTACAGGGGGCGCAAGGCTGGGGGAAGTGTCGTATCCTTGTAGCTTTCCCTACACAGCTCACGGCCTCCTGGCTGTGCAGAGACCCTCAGCATGGCCCTGCGTCCTTTACGTTACCCTGCGCAGCGTGTGGCAGATGTAAGAGGCAATGCCGCCAACTACAGGAACTGAATAAAAAAAAAAAGACAGCCACCTTACTCCATAATCCGTATCCAGTGACGCCAGTCTTCTACATACTGCCAAAAATACATAAATCCCTCCATGATCCTCCAGGCCGCCCCATTGTGGCAGCCACCAATTCCATCCTAGGTCCCTGATCTATCCTTTTAGAAAAACAATTTGACTCCATTTACAAAAAACTAACATATCCTTTATTCTTGATACTAGCCATTTCCTCAAAAAGATTATGGAACGCTCCATGATTCCCTGCAATACTATATTAGGCACATTAGACGTATGTAGTCTATATACATCAGTTACACATGATCAAGGAATTTTGGCAGTAAATGCTCTCCAGTTCCCATTCACTGGGGAAGCTACTCCATTTTGCATTGACCTTCTTGATGTTGTCCTATGTGACAATTTTCTTCTATTTAGGGACAATTTTTATTTACAGCTATGTGGGACAGCCATGGGCTCACACGTGGCCCCAGCTTACACCAACTGCTTTGTGGATCATTTTGAATGCCATCACATATACCCTCATGATTTATTTACCGCTCACTATTTTTTAGCTAGGGTTTATAGACGACCTTTTTGGGTTTGGTCAGGTTTAGTGGATACCTTGCCTTAATTTGTCACTTCTCTCAATTCAGCCCAACCTGGACTACAATTTACCCTGATGACTTTTCACATATTCCATTTCTTGATACACTAGTTATTATTAATGATTAGCTGCAGTACCCGGGCGTTGCCCGGGATAGTAACTGCGTGTGCGCCAGTCTCTGCCTCTTTCCCAGTCTCTGCCTCTTTCCCAGTCTCTTTTTCCTATCTGTCTCTTTCCCTGTGTGCCTCTGTCTGTGCGTGTCTCCACCGACATCATATCACCTCACACAGAAGCTTTTTATACTAAGAATGTACTTTGTTCCTATAGCAACCAATCACAGCTGCTATTAATAACCTGTAGATCGCAGCTCCATTGACTTTAATGGAGGCATGTTTTTTAGAGTAACTAAAGCACGGGGTTAAATCTTCCAGTCAAAACATAGTCTATTACGTTCCCTGAGTCACATGAGGCGTCTGCAAAATTTTGTGATTGTAAATGCAACGGTGCGGATTCCTTTAGCAGACATACATACACACATACACTTAGCTTTATATATAAGATGAACTAGGCATGTTTTATCCACTGTTTTATTCTCCAAGTCTACAAATTGTAATAGTCTCCTCTACTACCAGAGCGGACGCCCTAAGGCCACTGAACACGGCCTTCCTCGATCTCAATTCCACAAGGTAGCAAGAATTGGTTCTGATAGTCAAATCTGCTCTGATTATTTGAAATCTCTAAAAATGTATAGACAGGAACCATCCCAGCTCCCTCTTGGAACAAGAAAAAAGGATGATTTTGTCTAAACTAATGCTGACCACAATTAAAAATCATCTGGAACGTATCAGTTTTAGTCGAACCAACCCATAATGCCTAAAATGTATAATTTTATGCATAAGCACTGACCTTTACTACATAAAGCCTATGCCAATATTGAAGCCTTCAAGTCGCTGGTTCTGAACAGTAGCAAACGCTCCAAAAATATCAGCGATCATTTACTCAGAGGTGTTGTATGCTGTTTAGCCCATATATCCAACCACAATTCCTTGGCTCCAAACAATGTAGCACGTTCCCATGCCTTGGGTGAGCCACTTTTTTTTGTTTGGGTTTTTGTTGTTTTGTTTTTTTAAAATCAGGTTCATTTTGATTAAACCAACGAGGATAAGCAACAAAAATAATATTTTTTCACAAAGTGAAAAAAAAAAAAAAAAAAAAAGGGGGACAAAATTACAAGAACAGCAACTGAACCACCATACAATGAACAATGCAGCTGCGGTCCTCACTTAAAAACAGTTTAAGCCACGATTTGAAAAACGATTGCATTATTCTAGTCGTGTCACAAAATCTTACACCCAGTTTACTAGCAGTCCTATATACTCCACAGATATACACATTCCTGCCCTTTCTGGTAAATCATTAACCAGTTATGAGAAGAAGGAGAAGGTCTCCCATATGGTCCTAAAGCCGAAGCCGAGGAGGGAAGGCCCGAGGCACCCAACCATGCCCCCCAGATCTTGTAGAATTTCTTCAGTGCATTTTGTTTAAGGTATACACCCCTCTCTAGCCAAAGTAGAGCATGACATCTATCCCTAAATTACTCGATGTCTGGAGGAGCCGGATCCAGACAGTGGTAGGTCCTGCCCTGATGCAAGAGACGTGAAATACCCAGCACCTCCGGCGAGCTCAAATCTAAACCCTCATCCAGAAGGTCCAGGAAACATGTACCTGGATTTGGCTAGTACTGCCCTCCAATATACCCCGATGTTTCCGCAGGACCACATCATGTGCAGTAAGTTAGCATTCTCCCGCCCACACCCAGGACAGAGATCACCCGTCCGAATCCCCATCTCATGTAGTAGACGAGGCGTCCTGTAAACTCTGTGCAGCAAAAATAGCGCTAACTTTGGAGCCTGAGACAGCACCATCACCCCATTGGTCATCTGTCATAGGGCCTAAGGGCCCTTCCACACTAGGTTATTACCTGGGTTCACTGTTCCTGTTGAAGCTTCCGTCCGAACCCCCCCGCAAAACGGGTTTCAAACGCGCATTGACTATACTGGTGCAGACGGAGGTACCGTGTACTCTGTCTTGCACCATTTTCAGGTGTAAACGCTTTCTCCAGACGGACCACAAGACAGTTTCTAAAAGGGTTGTCTCTGACGGAATGACCCCTTTAATTTCGCTTTATCCCAGGATGATGCCTTTCCTTAGGGTGATGCCATAAATGCTGGGATCAGAAACGCTAGTATCCATAGATGAGACATACAGCGAGACCCCCACGTGCTATAGACCCCCGATACTGGCTCTGCTCTGAAGTACTGAGAAAGGGATCCTGTATACTGTTATATACCATTGTCAGAAGCTGTAACATCCCGTATGAAGCCGAAGATCAGCGGCTCCTGGATACGCTGTGCCTGGAAAAATAGCAGGTAATATACAATTATTATATCCGCTATGAACTCTTTCCCTTTATCTAAGCTTTTCCTCCGCCGCCTAAATGTGCCAATTACCACCTCCATCCGCAGGAGGACGATGTCTATGTTGAGCGACCCGTAAAGGATGGCGGCTTTCCTCCGGATTTCTCTTTGGTTTGATTCAGCAAACTGTCAAAAACCCGCTGCCCGAATCCAAATAAAAAGGGCGAGGAGCCCCCCAATGCCGGCTGCGAGCCGATGGGGGAGGATCAGCCATTTGATCTGATAGGACTCAGAAATGAAAACACTGTACATATGTAAAACGCGTCCTCGGGAGCCGGCTGCCAGATTCTGAGTCACCTTTCATGTGAATTCTCGGGGGAAGAGGAGCAAAAGCTTTTCATCTGTTGATTCGCGGATAATAAAAAGGAACGTACTGTACTTTCTGTTCCAAAAATGATTCTACAGCAGCACACAAAGGCTAAGAAAGGCGTTTCTGGCATCCCTGGGAGCGCGGGTGACTTTAGCTGTGGCCCCCGTGTCTTTCACAATCATTTATCTACTCACGGCTTATAATGTGCAGACACAGGAATCTCAAGGTGACGGTACAAT
>NC_134360.1:224941375-224966375 GCF_048569485.1 Anomaloglossus baeobatrachus | reverse complement strand
AAAATAAATAGCCTATAACCTCTGTATTACATGGGTGCTGTCATATCAACACAGTTATGGCGTCACTGATACACCCACTGAATCCTGACCTCATCCTTCATTCTGAGAAACAGTTAAGATCCGTCCTGCAGAAGACAGGATAAACTGAGAGCTCAATGAGGGATCAAATTACAGCTGCCTATTAAAGTGTATGGAGAGAGAAGCAGAACGAGAAAGACGCATAGACACACACAGATCTGTGCTGATGCTTTCTAGTAGTGTTTTATTTCACCTCAGAGCTGGATTCACAGCTACACTGCTTGGTACGGCTGTATAATATCTACCATGCAGCTGCTGCTTCTGAACATGTGCTACATAGACAGGAGAGCAGGAATCCCTCATATCTGTATGTGCCGAGTATGGGAAACAGCAGGGCAGTTGGTCTTAGCCCCAAATAATGGCATTCAGGGGAGCAGTTTATGTCCCGCCACATTAGTGCAGTATTAGTCCATAGAATATTGCACGTGACTATGGATCTGTAATATGTCCATATATATCTCAGCATTTCCACAGCGTATCCAATGCTCCTAAACAAAAAGATATCATTAAAGTTATTGTATATTCAGAGCTTGATTTCTATTGAACGTCAAGAAGGAGAAGATATAGGAAATGTACCCCTATAACAGGATAGTAGTGCTTTATCAGGCACCTAAGAATATTGTTAATCATGGCTTTATTAAAAAAAAAAAAAAAAAAAAAAAGAGGCGGTAGGAAGATGATAATATTTATTCATTATATAGCACTGTTAATTCCACAGCGCTTTACATACAATGGCAACACTGTCACAATTGGCGCTTACAATCTAGGTTGCCTATGAGTATATTTTTTTTGGAGTGTGGGAGGAAACCGGAGTACCCGGAGGAAACCCACGCACACACGGGGAGAACATACAAACTCCTTGCAGATGGTGTCCTTGGTGGGATTTGAACCCAGGACCCCAGCGCTGCAATACTCCAGTGCTAACCACTGAGCCACCACAAGACTGCAGTGCTAACCACTGAGCCACCGTGCCCGTCTTCTCCTCCTCTCTACACGCGCTAATATCAGCAAACTGCAAGGATGAATAACGGCGATCCCGCACCAGTCCGGATACACAAGGGCCAAGATGGAACAGACTTTTTTTTTTTTTTTTTACAGACTACACTAACATTTCCTTGCAATTTTTTTTAGAACAAAAGGTTGTGTCACTAGAGAAGAACAGGAGTGAACAGGTTAGGCTGGTTTCACACTACGTCTTTTTAACATCCGTTGAAAACGTTATTTTAGCGGAAGTACGGATCCAGTGCAAATGCGTTTTCATTTCAATGCATTTGCAATGGACTCGCGTCCACCTGCGTTCGCCTGCGTTATAGTGCGGATCCGGTGACTTGCAGTTTTTTAACATGTTTCAAAAACGCTACTTGTAGCGTTTTTGAGCTGCGTCAAAATACTGCAAGTCACCGGATCCGCACTATAACGCACGCGAACGCAGGTGAACGCTGGCGTGCTGATAGACAGGATCCTGCTTTTGTACTGAGCATGCCCAGAAAGTACTGAGCATGCCCAGAACCAGTCTCGCGTGATCTGTCTCTCTCTCCTCCTCCCTCCCTCACCCTCTCTCTCTCTCTATCTGTCTTTCCCCCTTCCTCCCTCCCTCCCTCTCCCCCACCTGAGAGCTGCGGACACTCGTAACCAAGGTAAATATCGCGTAACCACTTCTCTTAGTTACCCGATGTTTACGTGTGCAGGCAGCCCTGCTCCTAGCAGCTGCAGACACTCGTAACCAAGATAAATATCGGGTATCCAAGGCCGATGTTTACCTTGGTTACCAGCGTCTGCAGCTGTCAGAAGCCGGCTCCCAGTCTAGCTCCCCTCACTCCCGATCACATGACTCCAATGCCCGCCCCTAAACATCCAGTGCAGGATCCTGCAAAATAACATATGCGTTTGCATACGTTATTTGCTGTAAAAGCAGGATCCGTATTTCCGCTAAAATAACGTTTTCAACGGATGTTAAAAAGACGTAGTGTGAAACCAGCCTTAGTAATGCTTCTCATGACTTTATAATGATCCCAGCAATTAAGCTACTTTTTGATCCTCCAAGGCAACACATGTTGAATGGATTGTTTCCAAGTGGACAAGTCTTTTCCACTCCAGCACCTCTGCGCTGACAGAGGGGGTCCTGAGTGGGAGGGCCGCTTAACTACGATGTATGAAACAATGTTGTGGAAAGATGAATTGCATTATCATACAAATAAAGCAAAAAAAATGTAACACTTACCAACACCGCCCAGTTATTTGTGTGTCCGCTTCTGAAGAAATGCTCTGCTTTATTCTACAAAGACAAGATAACACAGGAGGGTTACTGCACATAAACTGTACAGGGCTCAGCACATTCAGGTGCCGTCTGCAGGTTTACAGACAATGCCTACCATTAATTAATAAAGCATTAACCTCCTTCCAAACTAGATCTGTGATTACAGTAGCATGTAAAAGTTTGGACACCCCTGGTAAAGATTACTGTTATTGTGAACAGTTAAAGGGAACCTGACAGGTGCAATACGCACCCAGAACCACAGGCAGTTCTGGGTGCATATTGCTAATCCCGGCCTAAGGCTATGTGCGCACAGTGCGTTTTTCGCGGCGTTTTTGCGCGTTTTTCAGGTGCGTTTTTGGCCTCAAAACTGCTTGACTTTGCTTCCCCAGCAAAGTCTATGAGTTTTCAATTTTGCTGTCCGCACACAACTTTTTTTTTAAGCTGCGTTTTTGAACTTAAAAAAAAAAAAATAGACATGTCAATTCTTTCCTGCATTTTTCTGCGTTTTCCCCCCATGCAATGCATTGGAAAACCGCAGAAAAACGCAGAGATCAAAAACGCAGCCAAAAACGCATGCGTTTTTTGCCGCGGATGCGTTTGTGCGTTTTTAGCGGCCAAAAACGCACAAAAACGCAGCATCAAAAAAACGCAGTGTGTCAACTTAACCTAACTTTTCCTGTATACACTAGCATAGATAAAGAGATCTTTAGAAAAAGTATTTCTAAAGATCCCATATGATATGCTAATGAGGCCAGGGACTAGTCGCAAGGGCGGTAGTTTCCTGGGCTAGTCAGCCATTTAGAATGTTAGGCTGCGCGCACATCAGCGGTATTCTGCCGCACTGCCAGATCCGGCACAAGGGCAGTACAGTACAATACACTTCACTGGCAAGCTCCGGACACATGCGGTCATGTGACCGGAGCATGTGACAGCATGTGACCGGGGCTTGCCGCACTGTCTGTGAACTGTAATGTACTGTACTGCCCTTGTGCCGGATCTGGCAGTGCGGCAGAATACCGCTGATGTGCGCGCAGCCTTAGCACGCCCCTGCGGGCTAATGAATGCGCAGCATCAGAGGATGGTGGCGCTCACCTCTCTGACCATTGTGTGCGACACTGGATTTCGGCTCAGTGCGTATGATCCCGGACTTCATGCGCACTCCACAAGTTTGAAGCCAGGACTCATACACCTGGCTTCATAGTGCGCAAGACCGAAAAACCGAGATCATGCTCACTGAGCTGAAATCAAGGAGTCTAAAGCAATGGCAGCAGAGAGGTGAGTGAGACCATCCGCTGACGCTGCACATTCATTAGCAAATTAGCACGCTCACATGGGCGTACTAACATGCTAAGGGGGCAGACTGGTCAAGGGAACTACCGCCATTGCAATTAGTCCCTGGCCTCATTAGCATATCATATGGGATCTTTAGAAATACCAGGAACATCTAAACAAGCCCAATTTATTTAGAAACAAGTCCTGTGCATATTAAGGTTAAAATAGAACTCAGGCCACAATGATCAAAAGGTATGTGCGGAGAAAAAAAAGGGCACAGAATTTAAGGACAAGAACATTTCGCCAACCATTAAGCATGAGGGTGTATCAATTATGCTTTGAGGTTGTGTTGCAGCCAATGGCATGGGGAGCATTTCACAGGTAAAGGGAAAAATGGATTCAATGAAATTTCAACAAATTCTTCATGCAAACATAAAACCATCTGTAAAAAAGCTGGAGGAGAAAAGAGGAAGAAAAAGGAAGAAAAGAGCACAGAGGATGGCTCTGATCCTAAACACATGTGAAAATCCACAATAGACAACCTTAAAAGGCGCAAACTGAAAGTTTTACAATGACCTCACAGTCCCCTGATATGAAGTTCATTGAAATAAGAATTATTCTTACCGATAATTCGGTTTCTAGGACCTTCCACGACAGCATAGGAGGTTGTCTCTCCACGCCCTAATTGGGACAGGAAGTTCAAGAGGTTTAAAAGGACCCTCCCACCTCCCACAGCCAGTGTCTTACAAAGAATCCATAGCATATGAGAAGTACTACACATTCAGGAATACATGAATACATAGGGGAGGGAATTACCTGCTGTCGTGGAAGGTCCTAGAAACCGAATTATCGGTAAGAATAATTCTTATTTCTCTAGTCCCTTCCACGACAGCATAGGAGGAATACCAAAGAATTGATACCTAGGGGGGGACCACAGCCTGCAGGACTTTCCTGCCAAAGGCCAAATCCCTGTTGGAATCCAGATCCAGACGATAATGCTTCGTGAAAGTATGGAGCGAAGACCACGTAGCCGCCTTGCAGATCTGCTCAGGGGAGGCCCCTGCCCGTTCGGCCCAGGAGGCAGAGGTAGCCCTGGTGGAGTGCGCCGTGAATCCAGTAGGCGGAGAGAGATGCTGAGCGAGGTATGCATCTCTAATTGCTTGCACAATCCAGTTGGCGACTGTACTCTTAGCCACCTTCTTGCCCTTATTGCGGCCAAAGGGCTGGATGAACAGGTTAGAATCAAGGCGCCAAGAAGCAGTAACCTCTAGGTAGTGCAACACTATCCGACGGACATCCAAAGAATGAAACACTTCCTCACCCGGAGTCCGAGGATTCTGACAGAAGGAAGGCAGGACGATGGACTGCGAACGGTGAAAATCCGAAACCACCTTGGGAAGGAAGGAAGGGTCCAGCTGAAAAACAATGCTGTCATCTCTGATGGTCAGGTAAGGTTCCCTAACAGACAAAGCCTGAAGGTCGCCGACTCTGCGAGCAGATGTAATAGCCACAAGAAAAGCAGTCTTGTGAGAAAGGGAACGAATGTTACAAGAGCACAGAGGTTCAAACGGAGACTGAGATAGTCCTGTAAGGACCACATTGAGATCCCAGCGAGGCGTCAGGACCCTCTGACGTGGACAGAGTCTACTAGCGGACACAAAGAACCGACGGATCCAACGATGATCTGCCAGAGCCGTGTCAAAGACTGCACTGAGTGCTGACACCTGAACTTTCAGGGTGCTAGGTCGAAGACCTAAGTCTAAACCACTCTGGAGAAAGTCCAGAATCTGCGCAATATTAGGCCGAAGAGGGTCAGGAGGCCGAGAACCACACCAGGAGGAAAATCTCTTCCAGATTTTGTTGTATATACTATTAGTCACAGGTTTACGGTTCTTCTGTAGCGTAGCCACAACTTTGTCAGAAAGCCCTTGGGCCTTCAGTGCCCGGGCCTCAGAAGCCAGGCAGCCAAGTTGAGATTCTGGGGAGCCGGATGGAAAATCGGACCCTGTGACAGTAGGCTGGGGTCCGAACCTAAGAGGACTGGGCCGTCGATTCCTAGCGTCATGACCAGGCTGTACCAACTCCTCCGGGGCCACAGAGGGGCTACCAGTATAGTTGGGACCCCCTCGTCTCTGATCTTCCTCAGGGCCCGTGCGAGAAGAGGAAGAGGGGGGAACGCGTAAGCGAGGCGAAAGGACCAACTGTGGCAGAAAGAGTCTACCCCTAACGCCTCGTCCCGTGGGTTCAGGGAAAAATATGTTGCGACCTTGCGATTCCCTGCCGAGGCAAAGAGGTCCACCTCTGGTGCACCCCACCTTGCCACTAGAGAGCAGAACACCGCCTGATCCAGGCTCCATTCCCCTGGATGAACATCCCGACGACTCAGGAAATCCGCCTGAAGATTGAGAGAGCCCTTCAGATGGACCGCAGAAAGGGAGAGCAGAGATTGTTCTGCCCATTGAAAGATTCGGGAGGATACTGACTTCAGGGCGCCTGAGCGTGTACTGCCCTGATGGCGGAGATGTGCCACTGTTGTGACATTGTCTGAATATACCAGGACGTGAGAGTCCCGGACGAGGTCCTGAGCCTCAAGGAGGGCTTCCCTGACTGCCCTGAGCTCCCGGTAGTTGGAGGATTGGGAGCTGACGTAAGGACTCCAGACCCCTTGAAATGGGGAATTTGCCACCATTGCCCCCCATCCTCGTAGGCTGGCATCTGTGGTCAGTGTAACCAGGGGTTTCTGAGTCCAGGCAACCCCCACCTGCAGGTTGGCGGGACTCAGCCACCAGAGAAGGGATGAGGAGACGGACTCCGAGAGGCGAAACCTTCTGTTTAGGGATGACGGGAGTCTGTCCCAATGTGCCAGGATATGATCCTGGAGACACCGAGAATGGGCCTGAGCCCACCTGACTGAAGGAATGCAGGATGTCATGGAACCCAGAGCTGACATAGCCGCTCGAAGCGTCGGGCGAGCCTGCCTGCGAAGCTTTGATATTTTGGCTAACAGAGCTATCCTGTGGCCCTCTGGGAGAAAGGATGCCTGTCTGTCGGAGTCCAGCAGCACTCCGAGAAACTGCCGAGTGGAGGAGGGGGTTAACTGTGATTTTTTGAGATTGGGAATCCATCCCAGAGACCGAAGGATTCCCAAAGACCTTTCCACATGGCTCCGGAGGGTTGGAGCAGATGGAGCCATGAGAAGAAAGTCGTCCAGATACGGAACCAGACAGATACCCTGCAATCTTATGAAGGCGACCACCTCTGCCATGATCTTGGAAAAGATCCTTGGAGCTGAGGAGATCCCGAAGGGAAGTACATTGAATTGGAAATGAAGTACTTCCTCCCCGTGAAGCACCGCAAAACTGAGGTATTGTCTGTGTCCCGGATGGACGGGTACATGGAAGTAGGCGTCTTTCAGATCTATAGAGGCCATCTGATGGTGTAGACCTATCAGGGGAATAGCTGATTTCACCGACTCCATCTTGAACCGCCGGTACCTGACCTGACGGTTTAGACGTTTTAAATTGATAATAATACGGACGTCGCCGGATGGCTTCTTGACCAGGAAGAGACGGGAGTAGTGTCCTACCCCTTCTTCCTGACTCGGGACTGGGGAAACGACCCCCGAGTGCACTAGCTCTATAATCTTTGTGTACAACAGAGCCTGTGAACCCGGTGACGCCAGCGCAGTGACTCGGAGACCCGGAAGAGGGGGGGAAAGGAATTCTATGAGAAGACCGTCCGAGATGATCTTCAGAACCCATTGGCAAGAGGTTATGGACTGCCACTGGGGAAGAAACGCTGAGAGTCTTCCCCCCACCCGGGCCGAGTCACTGTTTGTCCTGCTGAGGACGTTGCTGATGGGGAGGGATGAGGATGTTTCTCCCTCTACCTTTGGGATAGCTCCACCTGCCTGCCTTCCCTTTCCCTCTGGGCTGGGAGGCCTGAGGCATCGAGGGACGAAAGGACCGCTTCCTGTTAGGTCTAGGATCGGGCAAGGCCTTACGATCAGTCGCCTTGTCCAGGATATCATCCAGGGCAGGCCCAAACACTAAATCCCCTTTAAACGGAAGTGAACAAAGCCTCATTTTGGAGGTGGAGTCTCCGCTCCAGGCCTTAAGCCAGAGGGCACGTCGGGCAGAGTTAGAAAGCACCGAGGTCCTGGCTGCCAGGCGGACAGATTCCACCGAGGTATCTGCCAGAAAACAGGTAGCCTTCCTAAGCAAGGGAAGGGATTCCAGTAATTCCTCCCTAGGGGTCCCTTGGGAAATATGAGCCTCCAACTGGTCTAACCACCTAATTAGGGACCTGGATACGCAGGTGGAGGCAATGTTGGCTTGAATAGAGGAAGACGATGCCTCCCAGGACCGCTTCATCAGGCCCTCTACCTTCCTATCCATCTGATCCTTCAGTTGGGAGGTATCTTCAAAGGGAAGAGCCGTTTGCTTAGCTACCCTAGCCACCTGAACGTCTACTCTTGGGACCTCCCAATGTAGTCCCGAAGGTTCCAGAGGAAACCGGCGCCTAAGGTCACTCCGTACCCGCCTCTCAGGAAATTCCCATTCCTGAGAGACAATATCCAAAACATTGGCATGAACTGGGAATCCCAACTGTTTGACTGACTTCAGGCCAGCAAACATTTCGTCCTGGATTGAAGGAAGAGACTGCACTTCCTCTAAACCCACAGTGCTCCGAACTGCCCCAATAAGATCCCCCAACTCTTCTGAGTGAAATAGAAAGGACTGGTCAGACCACCCAGATGGAAATCCTTCATCAGGACCCTCAGAGGTGGAATCAGCGTCCTCCTGATCAGATGGGGTCGACTGGAGTCTCCTCTTTTTTGGAGGAGAGGGTCCAGGAGCAGGGCCAGGAGCAGGGCCAGGAGCAGGAAGGGAGGCCAGTGAGGCCCTAATCTCCTGTTTCATCATGGACCGCAACTCATCTATCAGAGATGGTTGTTCGGCCCTAATAATCTGGTCCGTACATTGCTGGCAAAGCTTTTTATCCCATACTGCAGGGAGCTTCTTTATACAGATAGGACATTTTTTTAATTTTTTCCACTCTGTCAGGTCTATCAGGCTTATCGGACTTGTCAGCTTTTTCTGACTTCTCAGGCTTCTCTGATTTCTCATTTCTGTCAGTTTTCTTGGTGGCCTTGTCCTCCTAGAAAACACAGACCAGAGAGCCATAAATCATGTGATGAGACCCATGTCCGAGGGACCATTCCCCTCCATACTCACAGTAGCAGGGGGCACACTGGGTTCTGCAGAGGCAGCTGCAGCGGAAGACATGACAGGGAGCACGGTTGCTTACCATGATCTGATGTCTTCGTGGCAGCCCTTATGCAAAAGGGCCTGCCCCCCCAGTGACGGTGCACGTTCCCCGCCTCCCGCATCCGGTCCTGGGCAGGCCGTGTCACCGTCGGCGTGCCTCCACGCTGCCTCCGCAAACCGGAAGCGCTCGACCGGAAGTCCGCAAGACCGGAAGTCCCGCCCCCGGGAGCACTTCCGGATCGCTCCGGCAGCGTGCATGCGGGAAGCGGCCGGCGGCTCAGGGAGGACGCCGGCCGGGGAGCTCAACAGCCTGCATCACCCCTCAGGAGGATCCGGAAGGCTGGAGCAGCGGTCCCCCACAGCGTGAGGGAACAGCAAGGGAGGAGCGGTGAAGGCCCGACCGATGCTGTCCGGCTGAAGGTAACAGGGGAAGAAGGAAAAAGAAAAAAAAAAAATATACTGTAGTTCGCCGGCCACCACAGCATAGGAGAAAAACAAAACCTCTCCATGCCCCATGGGGACAGGAAAGACACTGGCTGTGGGAGGTGGGAGGGTCCTTTTAAACCTCTTGAACTTCCTGTCCCAATTAGGGCGTGGAGAGACAACCTCCTATGCTGTCGTGGAAGGGACTAGAGAAAATATGTGGCTAGACCTCAAAAGAGCAGTGCATGCAAGACAAGCCAGGAATCTCACAGAACTGGAAGATGCCTCCAAAGACGAGCAGTTCATGTAAGACGAGCCAAGACTCCCACAGAACTGGAAGATGCCTCCAAGGAAAAGCAGCGCATGCAAGATGTGTCCAGGGAAGAGCAGGGCATGCAAGACAACTCCAGGAACCTCACAGAAATGGAAAACGTCTCCAGGGAAGAGCAGTGCATGCAAGACGAGCCAGGAATCTCGCAGAACTGGAAAATGTCTCCAAGGAAGAATGGGGAAAAATCGCTCAAACAAGAATTGAAAGACTCTTGGCTGCAACAAAAAGTGTTTACAAGCTGTGATACTTGCCAAACGGGTGCTACTAGGTACTAAGCATGCGCGGTGCTCAAACTTTTGCATCAGCCCATTTTCCTTTTTTGTTAATTTTAAAATGTAGAAATGAAAAGAATTTTTTTTTAGAAAAAAATACAAAGGAAATGTGTTATCTGTAACTTTATGCCTTTCAGAGATCATTTCATCCTCAATTTGCTTAAATGTTCACAATAACAATAGTCTTCACCAGGGGTGCCGTAACTTTTACATGTCACTGTAAATCCATTTCCTAATGTCAGGAGTTCCCAGAGCAGTCATGTCATCGCCCTGTGTCCTGCTCCTGGAACCAGCAGCTGATTTTACAGATGGAAATTGCTGCTGACCATCATATCCTCAACAGGAGAAAGGTACAAAAACATAAAAGGCCGCCTATGTAATTGCAAGAAGGTCTCCTTCTGTGAGTCCTCATATGGAGCAATTCTAGGCTCTGGGTTACAAAGCGGGGTGTGAGCAGTGGACCCCCCTCTATAATGTGCCTTTATACTAATACATCACAGACAGGAGGTTGTCTAGACCTTTCCTTTAAGAGCATTCACATAAGATGTATACATCGCCCCTGTATCAGCCATGATAGAGGAGGGGATGGCTCAGCTACTGAATAGTGACCGTCAGCAGCCTCCTCTATCAGCTACTGCCCTGAGCTATGGAGCCGGTAAGCAGAGGGTCTAAGTGGCCAAAATTAAGTCATACATTTACTGACGAACAATTTTCACATAACTATACCATGTCTTGGGTTTTTTTTGTTTTGTGTCTTTTTTTTTTTTTTTTAAGAACTATCAGCTGTGAAAAGTGTGAACCGGATACCTCTGTAACAAACCCTCAGCTGTGAAAAATGTGAACCGGACACATCTGTAACAGACCCTCAGCTGTGAGAACCGGACACATCTGTAACAGACCCTCAGCTGTGAGAACCGGACACATCTGTAACAGACCCTCAGCTGTGAGAACCGGACACATCTGTAACAGACCCTCAGCTGTGGGAACCGGACACAACTGTAACAGACCCTCAGCTGTGAGAACCGGACACAACTGTAACAGACCCTCAGCTGTGAGAACCGGACACAACTGTAACAGACCCTCAGCTGTGAGAACCGGACACAACTGTAACAGACCCTCAGCTGTGAGAACCGGACACATCTGTAACAGACCCTCAGCTGTGAGAACCGGACACATCTGTAACAGACCCTCAGCTGTGAGAACCGGACACATCTGTAACAGACCCTCAGCTGTGGGAACCGGACACAACTGTAACAGACCCTCAGCTGTGGGAACCGGACACATCTGTAACAGACCCTCAGCTGTGAGAACCGGACACATCTGTAACAGACCCTCAGCTGTGAGAACCGGACACATCTGTAACAGACCCTCAGCTGTGAGAACCGGACACAACTGTAACAGACCCTCAGCTGTGGGAACCAGATACAACTGTAACAGACCCTCAGCTGTGGGAACCGGATACAACTGTAACAGACCCTCAGCTGTGAGAACCGGACACAACTGTGACAGACCCTCAGCTGTGAGAACCGGACACATCTGTAACAGACCCTCAGCTGTGAGAACCGGACACATCTGTAACAGACCCTCAGCTGTGAGAACCGGACACATCTGTAACAGACCCTCAGCTGTGAGAACCGGATACAACTGTAACAGACCCTCAGCTGTGGGAACCGGATACAACTGTAACAGACCCTCAGCTGTGGGAACCGGATACAACTGTAACAGACCCTCAGCTGTGAGAACCGGACACAACTGTAACAGACCCTCAGCTGTGAGAACCGGACACAACTGTGACAAACCCTCAGCTGTGGGAACCAGATACAACTGTAACAGACCCTCAGCTGTGGGAACCGGATACAACTGTAACAGGCAATCAGCTGTGGGAACCGGATACAACTGTAACAGACCCTCAGCTGTGAGAACCGGATACAACTGTAACAGACCCTCAGCTGTGAGCAGTCCACCATATGTGATCAGGAATCTTTCCAGTGACGGACCCTCAGCTGTGAGAACCGGACACATCTGTAACAGACCCTCAGCTGTGAGAACCGGACACATCTGTAACAGACCCTCAGCTGTGAGAACCGGACACATCTGTAACAGACCCTCAGCTGTGAGAACCGGATACAACTGTAACAGACCCTCAGCTGTGGGAACCGGATACAACTGTAACAGACCCTCAGCTGTGGGAACCGGATACAACTGTAACAGACCCTCAGCTGTGGGAACCGGATACAACTGTAACAGACCCTCAGCTGTGAGAACCGGACACAACTGTAACAGACCCTCAGCTGTGAGAACCGGACACAACTGTGACAGACCCTCAGCTGTGAGAACCGGACACAACTGTGACAGACCCTCAGCTGTGGGAACCAGATACAACTGTAACAGACCGTCAGCTGTGAGAACCGGACACATCTGTAACAGACCCTCAGCTGTGAGAACCGGACACATCTGTAACAGACCCTCAGCTGTGAGAACCGGACACAACTGTGACAGACCCTCAGCTGTGGGAACCGGATACAACTGTAACAGACCCTCAGCTGTGGGAACCGGATACAACTGTAACAGACCCTCAGCTGTGAGAACCGGATACAACTGTAACAGACCCTCAGCTGTGAGAACCGGACACAACTGTGACAGACCCTCAGCTGTGAGAACCAGATACAACTGTAACAGACCCTCAGCTGTGAGAACCGGACACAACTGTAACAGACCCTCAGCTGTGAGAACCGGACACAACTGTAACAGACCCTCAGCTGTGAGAACCGGATACAACTGTAACAGACCCTCAGCTGTGAGAACCGGATACAACTGTAACAGACCCTCAGCTGTGAGAACCGGATACAACTGTAACAGACCCTCAGCTGTGAGCAGTCCACCATATGTGATCAGGAATCTTTCCAGTGACGGACCCTCAGCTGTGAGAACCGGACACATCTGTAACAGACCCTCAGCTGTGAGAACCGGACACATCTGTAACAGACCCTCAGCTGTGAGAACCGGATACAACTGTAACAGACCCTCAGCTGTGAGAACCGGACACATCTGTAACAGACCCTCAGCTGTGAGAACCGGATACAACTGTAACAGACCCTCAGCTGTGGGAACCGGATACAACTGTAACAGACCCTCAGCTGTGAGAACCGGACACAACTGTAACAGACCCTCAGCTGTGAGAACCGGACACAACTGTGACAGACCCTCAGCTGTGAGAACCGGACACAACTGTGACAGACCCTCAGCTGTGAGAACCGGACACAACTGTGACAGACCCTCAGCTGTGGGAACCAGATACAACTGTAACAGACCCTCAGCTGTGGGAACCGGATACAACTGTAACAGGCCCTCAGCTGTGGGAACCGGATACAACTGTAACAGACCCTCAGCTGTGAGAACCGGATACAACTGTAACAGACCCTCAGCTGTGAGAACCGGACACAACTGTGACAGACCCTCAGCTGTGAGAACCGGACACAACTGTGACAGACCCTCAGCTGTGAGAACCGGACACAACTGTGACAGACCCTCAGCTGTGAGAACTGGACACAACTGTGACAGACCCTCAGCTGTGAGAACCAGATACAACTGTAACAGACCCTCAGCTGTGAGCAGTCCACCATATGTGATCAGGAATCTTTCCAGTGACGGACCCTCAGCTGTGAGAACCGGACACAACTGTAACAGACCCTCAGCTGTGAGAACCGGATACAACTGTGACAGACCCTCAGCTGTGAGAACCAGATACAACTGTAACAGACCCTCAGCTGTGAGCAGTCCACCATATGTGATCAGGAATCTTTCCAGTGACGGATGGTCAGACAGACGCCGCGCTCAGTAGGGACACATTATATCTTTCATCACTGCAGATACCCCTTTAATTAGAGGGGTTATCCACGTTTGGGGAGCTATATGTTGTGTTGCTATGGACACCATTCGTGCACACTCCTCTGTCAGGCGCTGTGCGATGCCGCCACAATGAATGAGCAGGACACGGCATAATCTGCCCCCACACATGGAGCCCACGTATATGGACGGCCTCACCTCCGCAGCCTGAGCGCTCACTCCCAGCACAAGCAGCGCGCACACCAGCGCCCGGCACCAGCCCCTGAGCGCCGCCATCTTCCCTCCTCGGTGACAGGAGAGGCACTTCCGCGTCACATGACACGCTGTGTACGTCACGTGATCCTAGTAAATGACCGCAGTGCATGTCGGGTAAGGATGGCAGCTCCTGGCGTCTCGTGGTTCTAGTCAGGAGCGTTTGGCAGCACAGAACGATCCAGAATATGAAGCTTCTTCTGCCTGTAAAAATATTAAGGATCGAAAAGCCAGAAAAGGAATTGGACTGATTACTCCTCAGCAGCCAATTATTATTTATTATTATTATAGCGCCATTTATTCCATGGCGCTTTACAAGTGAAAGAGGGTATACGTACAACAATCATTAACAGTACAAGACAGACAGGTACAGGAGGAGAGAGGACCCTGCCCGCGAGGGCTCACAGTCTACACAGGAGAGAGGACCCTGCCCGCGAGGGCTCACACTCTACACAGGAGAGAGGACCTTGCCCGCGAGGGCTCACACTCTACACAGGAGAGAGGACCCTGCCCGCGAGGGCTCACAGTCTACACAGGAGAGAGGACCCTGCCCGCGAGGGCTCACAGTCTACACAGGAGAGAGGACCCTGCCCGCGAGGGCTCACACTCTACACAGCAGAGAGGACCCTGCCCGCGAGGGCTCACACTCTACACAGGAGAGAGGACCCTGCCCACGAGGGCTCACACTCTACACAGGAGAGAGGACCTTGCCCGCGAGGGCTCACACTCTACACAGGAGAGAGGACCCTGCCCGCGAGGGCTCACAGTCTACACAGGAGAGAGGACCCTGCCCGCGAGGGCTCACAGTCTACACAGGAGAGAGGACCCTGCCCGCGAGGGCTCACACTCTACACAGCAGAGAGGACCCTGCCCGCGAGGGCTCACACTCTACACAGGAGAGAGGACCCTGCCCACGAGGGCTCACACTCTACACAGGAGAGAGGACCTTGCCCGCGAGGGCTCACACTCTACACAGGAGAGAGGACCCTGCCCGCGAGGGCTCACAGTCTACACAGGAGAGAGGACCCTGCCCGCGAGGGCTCACAGTCTACACAGGAGAGAGGACCCTGCCCGCGAGGGCTCACACTCTACACAGCAGAGAGGACCCTGCCCGCGAGGGCTCACACTCTACACAGGAGAGAGGACCCTGCCCACGAGGGCTCACACTCTACACAGGAGAGAGGACCTTGCCCGCGAGGGCTCACACTCTACACAGGAGAGAGGACCCTGCCCGCGATGGCTCACAGTCTACACAGGAGAGAGGACCCTGCCCGCGATGGCTCACAGTCTACACAGGAGAGAGGACCCTGCCCGCGAGGGCTCACACTCTACACAGGAGAGAGGATCCTGCCCGTGAGGGCTCACACTCTACACAGGAGAGAGGACCTTGCCCGCGAGGGCTCACACTCTACACAGGAGAGAGGACCCTGCGCACGAGGGCTCACACTCTACACAGGAGAGAGGACCCTGCCTGCGAGGGCTCACACTCTACACAGGATAGAGGACCTTGCCCGCGAGGGCTCACACTCTACACAGGAGAGAGGACACTGCCCGCGAGGGCTCATACTCTACACAGAAGAGAGGACCCTGCCCGCGAGGGCTCACACTCTACACAGGAGAGAGGACCCTGCCTGCGAGGGCTCACACTCTACACAGGAGAGAGGACCTTGCCCGCGAGGGCTCACACTCTACACAGGAGAGAGGACCCTGCCCGCGAGGGCTCACACTCTACACAGGAGAGAGGACCCTGCCTGCGAGGGCTCACACTCTACACAGGAGAGAGGACCTTGCCCGCGAGGGCTCACACTCTACACAGGAGAGAGGACCCTGCCCGCGAGGGCTCACACTCTACACAGGAGAGAGGACCCTGCCCACGAGGGCTCACACTCTACACAGGAGAGAGGACCCTGCCCGCAAGGGCTCACAGTCTACACAGGAGAGAGGACCCTGCCCGCGAGGGCTCACACTCTACACAGGAGAGAGGACCTTGCCCGCGAGGGCTCACACTCTATACAGGAGAGAGGACCCTGCCCGCGAGGGCTCACACTCTACACAGGAGAGAGGACCTTGCCCGCGAGGGCTCACACTCTACACAGGAGAGAGGACCCTGCCCGCGAGGGCTCACAGTCTACACAGGAGAGAGGACCCTGCCCGCGAGGGCTCACAGTCTACACAGGAGAGAGGACCCTGCCCGCGAGGGCTCACAGTCTACAGGAGGAGAGAGGACCCTGCCCGCGAGGGCTCACACTCTACACAGGAGAGAGGATCCTGCCCGTGAGGGCTCACACTCTACACAGGAGAGAGGACCTTGCCCGCAAGGGCTCACACTCTACACAGGAGAGAGGACCCTGCCCGCGAGGGCTCACACTCTACACAGGAGAGAGGACCCTGCCCGCGAGGGCTCACACTCTACACAGGAGAGAGGACCCTGCCCGCGAGGGCTCACAGTCTACACAGGAGAGAGGACCCTGCCCGCGATGGCTCACACTCTACACAGGAGAGAGGACCCTGCCCGCGAGGGCTCACAGTCTACACAGGAGAGAGGACCCTGCCCGTGAGGGCTCACAGTCTACACAGGAGAGAGGACCCTGCCCGCGATGGCTCACAGTCTACACAGTAGAGAGGACCCTGCCCGCGAGGGCTCACAGTCTACACAGGAGAGAGGACCCTGCCCGCGAGGGCTCACAGTCTACAGGAGGAGAGAGGACCCTGCCCGCGAGGGCTCACAGTCTACACAGTAGGGAGGACCCTGCCCGCGAGGGCTCACAGTCTACAGGGAATGGGTGATGGTACAATAGGTGAGGGCAGAACTGGTTGCACAGTGGTCTACTGGACTGAGGGCTATTGTAGGTTGTAGGCTTGTTGGAAGAGGTGGGTCTTGTTCCTCTTGAAGCTTTCCACGGTAGGGGAGAGTCTGATGTGCTGGGGTAGAGCGTTCCAGAGTATGGGGGAGGCATGGGAGAAATCTTGTACGCAATTGTGGGAAGAAGAAATAAGAGAGGAGCAGAGAAGGAGATCTTGTGAGGATCTGAGGTTGCGTGCAGGTAGGTACCGGGAGACTAGGTCACAATCGGATCTAGGCTTTTATTTTATCAGCTGAATAGGAATAAAAGCATTTATCTGATTGGCTGTAATTAAGCTGCTGCCCCTAACAATCAATCATATAGAGGCTTTCATATTGTAATATACTGTATGAGAGGAGTAATCTGATTGGTTGTTAGGGAGCAGCAGCTTCCTTTCCATCCAATCAGAGCGAGGCATTCTGTTTATCATGATTTGTGTAAGAATGAGAGCTGTAATCTGATTGGTTGCTGGGGTAGTATACAGTTTTCACTACCTAATGATGAACCTGTCATTCTGTGGAAGCCTGGAGGCAAGAGGACACGCCCCCAGCTACTGATTGGCTTCAGCAGTGCACAATAGACCTGCCCCACTCAGTCAGTCATAGGCCAAGCTCTTCACTACTGCAGAACTAAGCTGCTGAGGTAAAGTGAAAGCTGAGCTCTGATTGGTTGCTATGGACATCTAGACCCTTATAAGCGTAATTATAATCAATAATAATGGCGTTTCAGAGCAGCATGAGGTGGAGGAGCTGCTGCTGAAGCAGGTACAGCAGTGTGGGGGCCAGCCGAGGTCACTGACATCACTGCACCGACCACAAGGGTGCACGCTGCTGCTCTCTGTTATCTGCCAACTCCCCTTTTTTATTCATTCATTACAAAATGAATGGTCGGCGGGGTACTGGACCCTAGGTCGGAGAGTAGCTTCAGGCAACCCGGCAATTAACCTGCGGAGGATAGTGACTTTATGGACTGTCCCCAAGAAGCTCAGAGATCAGGGGCATTATCGCCACAAGAGGGATAGGGCTTTCCAACCCATGCAGCCCACAGAAATCCCAAGCGTGAGCCCTTAAGAGCGCAGCTCCACTACCAACAAGTAGGGAGCGGGGCCCGGACAGCTTTATGCCAACGGGCCACCAGAACACTTCTAATTTGTGCACTGAAGCAGGCTCTGGACCACCCGGCAGTACCAGAGGGGACGGATCCCCGGACGAGCTCCCCCAAGAGGGCAGCGGCACCCAGAGACTTGGTTTACCTTGTTGTCGGAGTCTGCTTTGTGGCCGCATCATCACCAACACTGCCTGAGTGATACGTGTTTCTCCCCTGCTTCCAATCTGCACCACGCTCCCCACCACCTCCATCATCCAGAGTTCCGGGCCTCCCCTACCCGTGGATGGAACGTCATCTGGCTGCCCCGCTCCATCTCCCCCAGGTACTCCCATCGGCATCGGCGGTACTCCCCTTACTGCGAACCACGGGTGGTGTCACAAACTCTTATCCCCTGTAAATACCCCCTTTTCATTTGACGTGGCCACGAGCCCCCAGGTCTGGAGACCCTCGAGCCACAGCAGTAAACCCCGGATCCGAGCGGTTCGACTGCTGCAGAGGCGACACACATACAGACATTACAGAGTAACACGTAGTGAGGGTCCTGCTCACAGGCTACAATCTATGAGGAATGGGACGCACAGAGGGCAGAACGCGCTTGTCATGTACGATCCGGACATCATATAATAGTTAGGGGTCTTTATATAAAGCTGCAGGAGCAGCCATCAGCCGGAATCTGTGTAATACAGGGACCAGGAGCTACTGGTGCAGGGGGATGTGGGGACAGATGAAGAGTAGGCAGCAGAGTCTGAGGAAAAGTGAGGAGGGGGACAGCGGAGACTGAGACTAGTGAGGTGATCGGCCGGACTTATGGGGCCTCGCCGGAGGTATAACGAGCAATGGCCGCTGGTCACATGCAGCTGTATGACTATTTAGGGAGAGGTCTGTCGTCTGCAGCTGAAGGTTTGCAACATCCATTAAAAGAAAATACTTTACTCTGATTTGTTTCAAATAGAAACTTCTCCAATCTCTGTGATGGAAAAGTCACAGCCTGAAATCATAAATACAACAGGTTTTCATGACTGTAACCACGAGCACCCCCAACAATCCAAAAGCCTCTGTCCTCCTCCAGGCCCCTCTGTCCTTCTCGCCCAGACCCCTCTGTCCTTCTTTCCAGATCCCTCTGTCCTCCTTTCCAGACCCCTCTGTCCTTCTCCTTTCCAGACCCCTCTGTCCTCCTTTCCAGACCCCTCTGTCCTTCTCCTTTCCAGACCCTTCTGTCCTCCTTTCCAGACCCCTCTGTCCTTCTCCTTTCCAGACCCCTCTGTCCTCCTTTCCAGACCCCTCTGTCCTTCTTTCCAGACCCCTCTGTCCTTCTCCTTCTCCAGACTCCTTTATTCCCTTCTTCTTCTAGACACCTCAGGTAGTGATAGTGAATCATTCCTAATGGGATTAAAGGACTGATCATATTGAATTCCAACATGCCTGATCCTCCTTTACTCTATCATGAGTCCAGACACCTTATATCAGGCTCATCCCACTGAAGTTAGCAGGTCTGGTCACTATCTTCTAAAGCCGTGGTCTCACCTTTGCCTGTTGAAATACCACAACTCCCGGCATCTCAGGTAGACGTTGAAGCATCAGTTTTAGATCACTGCTATAAGTATTTGACTATTTTTACATCTTTTCTGTACATGGTCCTGAAATCTCGTATTACTGTAACTCATGATTGCTCGGGGCGTTATTGGAGGGAACAGCTTGAGCCGAGGCCTCGTCACTAATGGTTAAATCGGCATCAGTGTGGTGACTTCTATTTACTTTTTGAGGGCTCATGGCCAGTAATCAAAAATTGGCAACTGATATGAGGGAGGAAAAACAGTTTCCCATGATAATATCTGTGATATCACCTGTTCACTTCTATTGGAGGTTGTTGTGTACATGCTGTGGGCAGAGGGTTTTATACAGGAAGGGGGAGGAGAGGAGCTGTGACATCACCTGTTGTCTTGTATGGGAGAGTGTTGTGTACATGCTGTTTGCAGGGAGGGGGAGGAGGTGAGCTATGATACCACCTGTTGTCTTCTATGAGAGATTGTTCTGTATATGCTGTGCGCATAGCATATTATACAGGGAGGGGGAGGAGAGGAGCTGTGACATCACCTGTTGTCTTGTATGGGAGAGTGTTGTGTACATGCTGTGGGCAGAGAGGGGGAGAAGGTGAGCTGTGACACCACCTGTTGTCTTCTATGGGAGATTGTTATGCACATGCTGTGGGCATAGGTTATTATACAGGGAGGGGGAGGAGGAGGGGAGCTGTGACATCACCCGTTGTCTTCTATGGGAGATTATTGTTTGCATGCTGTGTGCAGGGAGGGGGAGGAGGTGAGATGTGACACCACCTGTTGTCTTCTATGGGAGATTGTTCTGTATATGCTGTGGCATAGGTTATTATATAGGGAGGGGGAGGAGGGGAGCTGTGACATCACCTGTTGTGTTTTTTGGGAGATTATTGTGTACATGCTGTTTGTAGTGGTTATGTAGGGAGGAGGAGGAGAACTGTGCCATCAACTGTTCTCTTCTATGGGTGATTGTTATTTACATGCTGTGTGCAAAGGTTATTATGCAGGGAGGGAGAGGAGGGGAGCTGTGACATCATTGTCTTCTATGGGAGAGTGTTGTATACATGCTGTGTGCAGAGGTTATTATGCAGGGAAGAGGTGAGCTGTGACATCACCAATAATATTCTATAGGTGAGAATTGTGTCCATGCTCTGTGATCTGTGCAGAGGTCATTGTGCAGGGAAGACCTGGAAGTATAATTAGGACCTATTAGACAATTATAGTACATCAGCTATGCCATAGATCTCCGATGGTAGCCCTGTCACATTCAACTAGGACTTTGGGGTGTAGCAGTTTTTCTTCTTTGCATTTCTTGTGTGAGATTTCTCCGTCTTTCGCTGTCTCATATGATATTCCTCACGCTGTCTATTCTAATCCTGTGTCTCCCAGGTATATCATTAGCTAACGGCGATCCCATCTCCTAAGAACAGTCAAATGGATCCGCTGTAGTGAAGCACCGAGGTTACACGACTGGTAGTCCTGGGGCTGTATGGATACGACTTCATAGGTAAAGCAGCTTTTACATTGCATAACAGAATATACAGGATATGCTGCAAGGAACGCAGTGTCCGTATCCACCCTCATTTCTATAGGGGTCACAGGCAAGACATAGCTGATTCTGTAGCTTCACCTCCAGTGGTCCGGTGCGTGGATGGAGGAATTATTGTTTCAGCAATGAAAGGCCAAGATGAGAATAATCTAAGATCCCCGTGCATCTCCTGTAGATATCAACTGACTTCTAGCTCTCACAATTCCTCCATCCATATACACATATTCTTTATGGCAATTTTCATCAACTAAAAACCTCCCACAGACATCGGATACTATTAATTCAGTTGACAGCTACCCCTTCTGATTTCCCCATACACAGGAGCACTTGGTTCCTGTGTTCTCTATGAAAGAGGCACTGCCAGACTCCTCTGTCCTCGTCCTCTTCCAGGTTCCTCTGTCCTCGTCCTCTTCCAGGTTCCTCTGTCCTCGTCCTCTTCCAGGTTCCTCTGTCCTCGTCCTCTTCCAGGTTCCTCTGTCCTCGTCCTCTTCCAGGTTCCTCTGTCCTCGTCCTCCTCCAGGTTCCTCTGTCCTCGTCCTCCTCCAGGTTCCTCTGTCCTCGTCCTCCTCCAGGTTCCTCTGTCCTCGTCCTCCTCCAGGTTCCTCTGTCCTCGTCCTCCTCCATCTTCCTCTGTCCTCGTCCTTCTCCAGGTTCCTTTGTCCTCGTCCTCCTCCAGGCTCCTCTGTCCTCGTCCTCCTCCAGGCTCCTCTGTCTTCGTCCTCCTCCAGGCTCCTCTGTCTTCGTCCTCCTCCAGGCTCCTCTGTCTTCGTTCTCCTCCAGGCTCCTCTGTCCTCGTCCTCCTCCAGACTGCTCTGTCCTCGTCCTCCTCCAGACTGCTCTGTCCTCGTCCTCCTCCAGACTGCTCTGTCCTCGTCCTCCTCCAGACTGCTCTGTCCTCGTCCTCCTCCAGACTGCTCTGTCCTCGTCCTCCTCCAGACTGCTCTGTCCTCGTCCTCCTCCAGACTGCTCTGTCCTCGTCCTCCTCCAGACTGCTCTGTCCTCGTCCTCGGGTCCATCCCACAACAGATCTGGTATGTTCTCCTCTTGCTGACTTCCCCTGTCCTCTTCTCCTCTCCCGGAGTCCCCCTGTCCTCTCCTCTCCTCCTCTCCCTGAGTCCCCCTGTTCTCTCCTCTCCCGGAGTCCCCCTGTTCTCTCCTCTCCCGGAGTCCCCCTGTTCTCTCCTCTCCCGGAGTCCCCCTGTTCTCTCCTCTCCCGGAGTCCCCCTGTTCTCTCCTCTCCCGGAGTCCCCCTGTTCTCTCCTCTCCCGGAGTCCCCCTGTTCTCTCCTCTCCCGGAGTCCCCCTGTTCTCTCCTCTCCCGGAGTCCCCCTGTTCTCTCCTCTCCCGGAGTCCCCCTGTTCTCTCCTCTCCCGGAGTCCCCCTGTTCTCTCCTCTCCCGGAGTCCCCCTGTTCTCTCCTCTCCCGGAGTCCCCCTGTTCTCTCCTCTCCCGGAGTCCCCCTGTTCTCTCCTCTCTCGGAGTCCCCCTGTTCTCTCCTCTCCCGGAGTCCCCCTGTTCTCTCCTCTCCCGGAGTCCCCCTGTTCTCTCCTCTCCCGGAGTCCCCCTGTTCTCTCCTCTCCCGGAGTCCCCCTGTTCTCTCCTCTCCCGGAGTCCCCCTGTTCTCTCCTCTCCCGGAGTCCCCCTGTTCTCTCCTCTCCCGGAGTCCCCCTGTTCTCTCCTCTCCCGGAGTCCCCCTGTTCTCTCCTCTCCCGGAGTCCCCCTGTTCTCTCCTCTCCCGGAGTCCCCCTGTTCTCTCCTCTCCCGGAGTCCCCCTGTTCTCTCCTCCTCTCCCGCAGTCCCCCCTGTCCTCTCCTCCTCTCCCGCAGTCCCCCTGTCCTCTCCTCCTCTCCCGCAGTCCCCCTGTCCTCTCCTCCTCTCCCGCAGTCCCCCTGTCCTCTCCTCTTCTCCCGCAGTCCCCCTGTCCTCTCCTCCTCTCCCGCAGTCCCCCTGTCCTCTCCTCCTCTCCCGCAGTCCCCCTGTCCTCTCCTCCTCTCCCGCAGTCCCCCTGTCCTCTCCTCCTCTCCCGCAGTCCCCCTCTCCTCTCCTCCTTTCCCGCAGTCCCCCTGTCCTCTCCTCCTTTCCCGCAGTCCCCCTGTCCTCTCCTCTCCTCCTTTCCCGCAGTCCCCCTGTCCTCTCCTCCTCTCCCGCAGTTCCCCTCTCTTCTACTCTCCCGCAGTCCCCCTGTCCTCTCCTCTCCTCCTCTCCTGCAGTCCCCCTGTCCTCTCCTCTCCCGCAGTCCCCCTGTCCTTTCCTCTCCCGCAGTCCCCCTGTCCTCTCCTCTCCTCCTCTCCCGCAGTCCCCCTGTCCTCTCCTCCTATCCCGCAGTCCCCCTGTCCTCTCCTCCTCTCCCGCAGTCCCCCTGTCCTCTCCTCCTCTCCCGCAGTCCCCCTATCCTCTCCTCTCCTCCTCTCCCGCAGTCCTCCTGTCCTCTCCTCCTCTCCAGCAGTCCCCCTGTCCTCTCCTCCTCTCCCGCAGTCCCCCTGTCCTCTCCTCCTCTCCCGCAGTCCCCCTGTCCTCTCCTCCTCTCCCGCAGTCCCCCTGTCCTCTCCTCCTCTCCCGCAGTCCCCCTGTCCTCTCCTCCTCTCCCGCAGTCCCCCTGTCCTCTCCTCCTCTCCCGCAGTCCCCCTGTCCTCTCCTCCTCTCCCGCAGTCCCCCTGTCCTCTCCTCCTCTCCCGCAGTCCCCCTGTCCTCTCCTCCTCTCCCGCAGTCCCCCTGTCCTCTCCTCCTCACCCGCAGTCCCCCTGTCCTCTCCTCCTCACCCGCAGTCCCCCTGTCCTCTCCTCCTCACCCGCAGTCCCCCTGTCCTCTCCTCCTCACCCGCAGTCCCCCTGTCCTCTCCTCCTCTCCCGCAGCCCCCCTGTCCTCTCCTCCTCTCCCGCAGCCCCCCTGTCCTCTCCTCCTTTCCCGCAGCCCCCCTGTCCTCTCCTCCTTTCCCGCAGCCCCCCTGTCCTCTCCTCCTCTCCCGCAGTCCCCCTGTCCTCTCCTCCTCTCCCGCAGTCCCCCTGTCCTCTCCTCCTCTCCCGCAGTCCCCCTGTCCTCTCCTCCTCTCCCGCAGTCCCCCTGTCCTCTCCTCCTCTCCCGCAGTCCCCCTGTCCTCTCCTCCTCTCCCGCAGTCCCCCTGTCCTCTCCTCCTCTCCCGCAGTCCCCCTGTCCTCTCCTCCTCACCCGCAGTCCCCCTGTCCTCTCCTCCTCACCCGCAGTCCCCCTGTCCTCTCCTCCTCACCCGCAGTCCCCCTGTCCTCTCCTCCTCACCCGCAGTCCCCCTGTCCTCTCCTCCTCTCCCGCAGCCCCCCTGTCCTCTCCTCCTCTCCCGCAGCCCCCTGTCCTCTCCTCCTTTCCCGCAGCCCCCCTGTCCTCTCCTCCTTTCCCGCAGCCCCCCTGTCCTCTCCTCCTTTCCCGCAGCCCCCCTGTCCTCTCCTCCTCTCCCGCAGTCCCCCTGTCCTCTCCTCCTCTCCCGCAGCCCCCCTGTCCTCTCCTCCTCTCCCGCAGTCCCCCTGTCCTCTCCTCCTCTCCCGCAGTCCCCCTGTCCTCTCCTCCTCTCCCGCAGTCCCCCTGTCCTCTCCTCCTCTCCCGCAGTCCCCCTGTCCTCTCCTCCTTTCCCGCAGTCCCCCTGTCCTCTCCTCCTCTCCCGCAGTCCCCCTGTCCTCTCCTCCTCTCCCGCAGTCCCCCTGTCCTCTCCTCCTCTCCCGCAGTCCCCCTGTCCTCTCCTCCTCTCCCGCAGTCCCCCTGTCCTCTCCTCCTCTCCCGCAGTCCCCCTGTCCTCTCCTCCTCTCCCGCAGTCCCACCGTCCTCTCCTCCTCTCCCGCAGTCCCCCTGTCCTCTCCTCCTCTCCCGCAGTCCCCCTGTCCTCTCCTCCTCTCTCGCAGTCCCCCTGTCCTCTCCTCCTCTCCCGCAGTCCCCCTGTCCTCTCCTCTCCCGCAGTCCCCCTGTCCTCTTCTCTCCCGCAGTC